>NC_142519.1:55571612-55616612 GCF_964205215.1 Stylophora pistillata
ATTTCAGTATTCGATTAGAGCCTGATTCGTTAAGTCTGATCTACCGCTGACAATATACCGTAATTCGTTCCTATTTTGCTATCAAAGTTTCCGCTTACCACTTACTGAGGAAAATTCTGATTTTTGTCATCTTCTCTTGGCAGTTCAAGGATGTTTTGAGCGGGAAATTAAAGAAGCTGAGACTTGATTAACATCCACGCACTTCGTGGAGCAGGGCCTGAAAACAGCAACACTGGCATGCTTTACACGCGAGGTCACGCGCGTAGCTTAGTGTCCCACGAATTGTCTCATTCCATGTCGTGAAGAAACGATTTTTAAATCTGAATTAAGGATAACATAAGAGTTTAAATGCTTTAGCAGAGGGATGAAAAAAGAACTTTTCTCTCCATTAAGTTTGGTCTTTGCATGCTCAAAGAGCCCGGTAACTAATTCCTGCGAGGGAAACGCGTTGCGGTTGTAGCAACTCTTAGATATAAACAGAGTTGTTTGGTCAGTGACCTAGGTAGGATATCTATACGAAATCTCACCTACCATTTTTATCACTTTTTCCTAGTTCATTTTCTTCTCAAATTCCTTTTTCTTAGTGCAAAATAAGTGAACCAAAGTTCTCATTACAAGGCATTGCTTTGTCCCTCAAAACTAGAGCATAGAAACAATTAGAGGACAGAAGGAATCTAAACGCCCACCTCTCATTTCAACAACCGTATCCACGAGTCCTCAAATATTCGGGAAAAAATTCAAGCCTTTGAAAAATTCTTCTTCAATGCATCTCTAAGAGGACTGGCGGCTATCGCGTGCTCTATGTGGGAGCCCGGCAAGTCAAGATGACATGTTTTGCGTTGTCCTAAGGGTGCATGCCCCATTTCAGGGGCGGATACAGGGGAGGTGGATAGGGTGGATATCCACCCCCCCATTTTTCAGTAAAAAAAAATTCGAAATGTCACTTTATTTGAAATAGAAAATAAAGAAAGAAAGAAAAATTAGCTCTCGCTCATGTCTGGTTGTTGTTACGCCACGTTTCGTCGTCTGCCGCCACTTTTCGCGCAAAAGTTCGCAAGGAAGCCATTTGACAACGCCTAGTGAGGCGAAGTAAGATTCTGATTAGCTCATTATTGCGAAATTTGTAGGGAAACGTTCGCGCTTACCAACCCATGTGCTCAGTCGAGGCTCAGGTTTGATGGCAACCTCGTTCCCAGGGTCTTGTGGGTAATTTCCAAGATGGCGGGTCAACCCGCCATCTGCCATCCACCCCCCCTTTTGAAATCCTGGATCCGCCCCTGCATTTCATTTGAAGTTCCTGATAACTGCTAACCCATGAATTTCACTGCACCGCTCTGACCACCGAGTAAGATGACGGACAAAGTTGGTGTGCAACATGCGCCAGGAATATTGCTAAGATAGGCTATCTTAAAATACTTCTATAAAGGGAACTGAATTTTTTTTTCTGCTCACAGAAGAACGATCTGGAAAAAATCTACTGCTTCACAGGGAAACGACAAACGCTTTATTCTTGATGAATGTGTCGTTTTAAGTCCGATAAAAAGCATTTTGGAAAACGCAATTTTGAAATGTCCAATGAACACTTGAAGTCTAAGGTATTCAGTTCAGTTTAACTAATTGCATCGATTTCAGCACATTGGAAAAATACTGGATCACATTTCCCACATGACAATCGATATGAATGAAGAACACCAAAGCACTGCGATGCAAATAAAATTAAAGAAATAAACTAGCTCGTGGTCGAGAAATATAAATAGGCTTGTAACTGGATGGCTTTCGTTCCATGTCAAAAAAACTATTGGTCATTTTTTGTCTACTTCAGCGTCTTGTTCCTGATTATAGTAATAATTAATATAATAATAATAATAATAATAATAATAATAATAATAACCAAAATAACGGTAACAGTTATAGAAATTGGGGAAAAACTGACTGTCTTCAACAGGCTCACTCACAAAAATTTCTTGCGAAACTCAGTCAGGTCATCGTCAAGAACGCGCGAGTTTCTGCTAAGCGCTGAATAACAAGATTGCTTTATGTGAGTTTCAATACGTTAAACGTATTTTATTGCGGTTAAATTTCAATTTAAATTTAACGATGCTGGGCATCTAATTTAACTTAACATTAAATTCTTATTATAAAAGATTTGCACTATTACTACATTCTTATTTACCTAGATTTATAAAAAAAAAATCCCATCTAACCATATAAACACAGTTTAACCAACGAGATTAAAGATTCAACATGGAAAAACTTCTATTCTTACCAAACACTTCCGCTGACTCTAACACTTTTTTTTGGGGGGGGGGGGACTTTCCATTGTATACACTGATAACGGTGGTAATAAAATACAATTTTTATGGCGGTTTCGTAAATTACATCAATTCGCCAGCAACAATGTAATCAGGACTCGAAAAAATAATCAGCTATCATAAATGGCTACTTTTGTGAAAATCAATTTACAAGCTTTTTTTTTTACCAATTAACTTGTTTAGTATTACTGACAACCTAAGTCTACTAGTGTTCAGTATGAAAAAGAGATTAAATCGCCTTTCTAAAAAAATTAAAAATATAGTAGAAAAAGACAAAAATAACGCAGCAACCTGCCAACAGGCAATAAAAGAATACAAAAATATCGGCAACAGGGCTCGACTCTAATTTTTCAACTTAAGAGCCAAGTGGCTAGTGACAACTCAGATGTTACAACAATTTCAGTTTGTTTACTAGCTAAACTGGCTGAAGGAAATTGAAAAACACCAGCAAAAACTAAATTTCTACTAGCCTGTGGCTAGCTGGGTACCATTAGTGTCGAGCCCCGGGCAAATTGCCCTTTCCGTTTCTATTCTTTTAAAAAGTAGTCGCTATTTTAAGGCAGAGCGATCAATTTGGAGATCAAGAATTCGACCACAAAACAACACTCTCGCTGACTGTACTGAAATTTCCTGTTTGCTGTACAGCCAGAGCGTACCGTACGTTAATTCGCTGCTACATAAATCTGACTCCTAAGCAGCTGTTTTGGTTATGAAAATAACTCGGTTATGAGCTTGGACGTGCGTTTCAAAATCCTTTAAAGAAAGCGACAAGTGTAACTCAAAGAAAAAGAAAACCGCGAGCAAAGAAAGCGTATACTAAAACTGCTCATTGCCCAGCACATTAGACAGAGTTAAAGAACAGGAAAAGCATTGTTATGTATGTTAACCATAACAGTACTTTTCTGATAAGTCTTTTCGTTCTAAAAGTTTGTCTTTTAAAGCACCGCTTAAAATTCTGTACGTCGCAGAGGATCCTTTTTTCTGAGTCCAGTGTTTAAGCATCTCGAAGGCTTTATCGTTAGGGTTATCATACATCGCATCAATAGAATCCAGTTCACTTTCTGATACTTTAAGGCGTCTCCCCAGAGTTTTCCACTTCTTTCCAATATCTCTACCCAATCCTTCTAACTCATCCATTTCTGGTACGCCCTCTTTCACTATAAAAAGAACCTTTTAAATCATTTGTCTAGCAATCTAGCCCCCACCCCCCCCCCCAAAAAAAAAAAAAAAATCAGTGGTAAAGTCAGACTCAAACGATAACATTTCAATCACTCCAGACTCCTCTACAATCTAACAAGTGAAATCAACCGGTTCTACGCCCTATCTCACGAGATCTCATTACCCTAGCTGATATCGTGCTGGCTGTCAGAACCAAGTTGTCTCTCGGGCATAATGATCAATCACGTGTTTTGATACCGTACAACTTTTTTGATATTCAACAGAATAGCCGTAACTGGAAAAAGTTTGCTTGGAAAGTCTCACGCTTTCCCTTCTTTCACTTTTGTTTCCTTTAACAGATTTCGATGAACGCTTCAATCCTTTTTGGCGGACTGAATTTTGCGTGACACCGGTGAATTCTTTCGTTGCCTTTAACAGTTTGCGCGGGAAATTGACGCACAGCTCGCTAAAATTACCCCCCTCTGCGCATACCCCGCGTTTTACTTCTGCGTTACACAAAATTCATTAAAAAAAAAAACTTAAAATGGCTTTTAAAATGTGCACCACCTAAATAGGCGTTCAGTTACTTACCCTTCTTTTTGCTCTTTCTTGGTTTATTTGCCTTCCCTTTTTGATCGTTGACTGTTTGTGTGGATGTACCTGGGTGTTAAATTCAGAAGTGTCAGAAAGAACAGAACAGAGTAAGAAGACAATAATGCAACATTAAACCTCTAGTGTTAGTGTCTTAGACTAAAAGAAAAAAAAAATCAAACCAACAAACTTTGTACACTACTTCAAAACCGTAACTATCGTAGAGATTAGGTAAAGACCATAGTTGACAGGGCTAGACACTAACGGTAGCCAAATAGCGACAGAATAGTAGAAATTCAGTTTGGCTGGTGGTTTTCGATTTCCACAAACCAGTTTGGCTAGTAAATAAACTGAAATTGTCGTAACATCTAAGACGTCACCAGCCACTTGGCTAGTAAGTTGAAACGTTAGTGTCGAGCCCTGCTTGAAATGTTTTCTAAACGTACAACGAAACTAGAGATTCCCCATTGTGGTCTTCTCTGAAGTAAATCAAGAATCTGCAAAAGCTACAAAAAATGCAGGTATTTTATTGATAAATACATTTAAATCAGTCACCTCCAATATCATTCTCCCAGTCACTGCTTGTTTTTAAAGCTTGAGGTCTTACAGTTTTAGCGTGTGTTTCTTGACGGGTAACTGCAATTATAAAGATTTGTAATGATTAAGGCAAAAGTACTACTAATTCTCTTAAGAGTAATTAATAAAAAAAAGGCATTTTAGAAAATGCTCTTTGACATGTCTGCCTGTTTAAAAAAATAAATGACAAATTATCTTAGAGCTTTCATTGAACATAGAACATAAAACAAAGCCAATTACTAGTACATCACTTTGAATGCTTTGTCTCTATTGCATTATACGAAAGTGGAAAACATCTCAGCTGAAGATATCTAATATATGCTGTTGATGATCTGTTGACGACTAGAGTTCTAACTAAAATTACAACAATTCGCTTTTTTTAAGGAACCTGGAAGCAATATGTATACAACAAGATCCTTTACAAGGATTTACTCTGATTCAAAGTTACATAATTATAATATTATGCTGATTTTTATCAATAAGTTACCAGTACCTTTCACTTTATTCTCCTTGCTATTCATTCTTTTACTGGGTTGAGTTCTTGGCTTTTTGGCAGGTATTTTCTGGGATGCATCTGAAAAAAAGAGGTCCAGCATAACGAACTGAGGGCAGAAAATTGAATACAAAAACAGGCCATCAAACCAAAAGAATGCCAACATTGTGCCTGTTACTCAAATTTCATAACCCCAACAAACTTCATAATGTATAACAAAATTAATCTGAACAGGCATGCACATGATAATAATTTGACTGAGTGCTATTACTGAACTGAGTCAGTCAGTATTCTATCCTAAAACTGCAATATTGCTTCTTCATGAACAATCACGCAATGAGTAAAAAAATAATATATCTTCCAGGCTCTTGGTCAGTGTATGGGGAAATGGAGCCTGCCCTCTACTCCCTTTCTTGTCTCAAATGATCAAAAGCCTGGAACAAGCCATAAAAGAATGTATCAAAAATTTAAACCTTTTCCATTCTTCTCCTTTTCATTTGTCTTATTGGAAACTCCAGCTTTCTGATTTTTGGTGGTGGTTTTCTTGGAAACTTGAATAGACAATGTTCACAATGATTCAGTACTTAGAATGCCTCGTGTACAAAAAAAAAAAACTTATTACAATGGGTAAAACTCACTGATGGTCTTGTAAGGCTCATTTTATTTGAGAATAATCCATTTCACAGTTGTTAATAAAAGATTGAGTGTGTCACATAAGAGACAAGACACCCAGCAAGGTTCATAAAGTAATTATCAAGAATGTCACCCTCCACCTCATTCTTGTTGTTTGCCAACTAATTATGCAACTGTAAAATGGACCATTCAAGAACTTTACAATATTGAAAGTTAATTCTGAAACAAAATCTGGAAACTAGTACTATGCATTAACTGGCCACAAATGCATGACATTAGGTTCAGTAGGTCATCCCAGGTACCATGCACAACTACAGGGTAACTTATATCATTGTACAACTAATGTAAAACTTGCTTTTTTTTGGAGGCTCTTGAGATATCTCAGAGCTCTTTAAGAGCATATCTTTGACATGGGTCTTGCTGAAGAGACAAGGAAGCTAGATTTGAACATGCAGTGACACAAACACACACTTTGCCTTTAACAGCACTTTGTCCCCCTTAGGCAGGAACCTTCAGGCTACATGTCCAAAATGGTCAACTTCACACCTGCAGTTCCTGGGAAATATTACTGCACTTTAACTCACTCTATCTAAACAAATGATTGAAGCTTTGGAGTGGATTACAATAAAACAACATGTACACTATACATGTAAATGTACACAGCTCTACCTTTTGGTTTGGCTCTAACAGGTTTCCTATCTAAAAATCCAGAGTCCTCTTCCTCTGCATCACTGTCTGTGTCAGTGTCAGAGCTCCCATCAGATTCGGAATCTGTGTCATCAGTCTCTGAACTTGAGCTCTCTGAACTTGAGCTCTCTGAATCACTGGAGCCCAAATCCACTAAGTACAAAAGAAACTAAACTTTTAACAGACAAACAGTCAATTAATGTCTACCTGTGGTAATTTTGAGTCAGAATGAATTCCGTCTAATTTGATTTGACCTTATGAGACTGCATTTAAGAACAGAAGATAAATCTTTGACTTGGAGGAAGCAGGACACAACAACGGTGAAATGGCTGATAAATGGGACCCATTCACAGCCCTGACCACTGTGTACCCATATGAATGATTGCCAGTCAATATTTCTTTGCCTTGCATTTAAACACTTCAAATTTTAATTTTGTGACATTACTTAAAGAAAAATGATCATGTTATGCATTTACAACCCTGTAAGGCAGGTGCTTTTTCTTACCAGAAATCTTACAAAAATTTGATCAAAATTGGTGTCTCTACATCCATGGGTACAACTAAATAAAGGAAATGTTAGACACTTTGTTGTCATAAGGTCCTAACATACACCTCTAACAGGGATTCAAACTGCTGCTTGTGAAAACTAACATGAAACTCACAAATAACCCCTACAAAAAAAGTGCAAGGCTTTACAACAATGCATATCCTTGTATAATATGTACCTCTCTGTCTTTTTTGACCAGCAGTCTGCCTGTTGTCAGTTTCCATTTCACTATAAGAGCACTTGTTAGTAATTTTTTCTTTAAGTTATGTACACTTTGTTAACTAAAGATATTTTCAAGTTTTTTTCAAATTCTTTCCATTCAGTCTGCTTGCATTAAATTAAGAAACTCAAATAACATCTTATGAAAAAAGAGAAAAAAAGGTGCGCACTATCATCTTGCATTAAATGTAAAAATGGAGACAAACATCCTGTTCCAAGAGAAGAACTTAATCATGTGGGGGGTGGGGGGGAGGGGGTGGGGGGGTGCAGGGCAATGGCAGCAGCAGCACTTATTCAAGTAAATACAGCAAGTTCTTGTTTTAAAAACTAAACAAAAAACATTAAAATAATCTGTCACTCGTTTCTTAAACCACCACAAATGAATCCAGTTTTTGAGTGGAGAAAATATCCCCCTTCAACTTCATTCTTAGTTTGTGCATTCAAAGGCACTTGCTTTCAATTCCCTCAAGATATCAAACTGCAAATGAGTCATTACAGCAATTGTGAAAGAATTCATTGCATAAGTGATGCACTGGTGATGTGAAACTTATTCAAGGAGGGGAGGTGCTTTTTCAAGTAAATAAGTTAAGTTACATTTTAAAACATGAGTGAAAAAAACTCTTTTCACTTTTCATACACCACCATTCAAAAATTGAGTTCTATATAAATTCACACCCGAAAAGTATTAATCTAAGATTCTGGTCTTTTCATTGGGAGAAAACATGAAACAGCTGCTATAGAAATTTCACTTAACCTACCCTGAGTATCTCTTTTTATTATATAGATACTGATGAAATACCAGGATTTCTCCTTTTACAAAAAAATCATATCTTCACCTTGCGCAGTGAAGATACTACTTTTATCTTTCACGTGTGAGGATATTGGTATGGCCGTGGTACCAACATAATTACCCAATTACAATAGAGCTTCTTGCTCAGGCACATGGTCGGTTGATTCAAAATTTCATCAGAATCTATATCATAAACAGAACATTACATAACCGCTTGGAGATACGAATTTTATCTTCGAGTGCTGAAAGTATCTCTCACTCATTCGCTGCTCTCACTCGTGAGAGATACTTTCAGCACTCGCAGATAAAATTTGTATCCCCGCGCGGCCATGTAATACCTCTATATCATTATTGTCGTTACTTTGGTTATTATCAAAGTAATGAAAATAGGACTGAGTGGGGTCCAATTCAGTCGGTAATTGTATGAGTGATAACCAACATCAGACAAAATTAGACTACATGAGGTCCCATTACTGTTTAATCAAAACTCTGACAAAATTCAATAAATAAACTAGCCATTGGTTATAAATTTCATACAAAAATACAACAGTTTACTCTGCAAAATGTGCAACCACAACTCACAAATGACACACAGGAATGATGGGTACTTATTAGCGCAAAAATCAGGTTGGTACTAACCAGTCAGATTCAAGAATATTGTCACAGTTTTTTTTGTCATTATTATTGTTATTATCACTATTGCATTTAATTCGACTGGTGGAATGGGCCAAGAGTGTTGAGATATCACAGTCGCCTTGCAGAACTCATTAGGGACCTTAAGAAACCACGACGGTGATGCCAAGGAAGACTTCAATTTAAAAATGAATTTCTACTCTTAGTTAGAATTTCAAAAATGGCTGCAGGAGCTTACTGTCTTATACAGTGCCACAGCTCAACCTCAGCATGACATATAAAGTAGCCGTTGAGTTTCAAATGGAAATTAAAATAATTTGTTAGTTGACATTTTCATGTATTTTTCTTAAGTTGTTTGTAAATATTTTTGATGATTAGAGTGAATTATCGTTATCATAGTGTGTATTCTCTAGTTTTTCTTACATTTTTATTAGATATTTTAAGACATTTCTTTCGACTTTCAAGCATTTTATCATAATTTTTGTTATAATTTTTTGTGATTATGGTGAATAAAGGATGATATTGGTTTTTTTTTTTTTTAAAAATTTGTTATTATTATTATTATTGTTATTATTATTATTATTATTATTATTATTCATGCACATATTTATAAGGAAACAGGAATTTTTTTGTCAGTAGACTATAACATTGTATTTCTAGCTAGAGTGTGCAACTGTGTTTGGGATTAAGAACTTAATCAGTGATTAGAGGTAAAGCTTGTTTTAAATGGGAAAATAGAAACTCCTCCAGCCAAGAGCATTTCAAAGATCAGTTACCTATGTAATAGCCTCATTTTTCCAGACAAATTATGATCCTGAAGGATCCTAGCTGAGTTAGGGTAGATTACATTAAATCTCACCTTTCCAATTCCTCAAATGGCCAGTACATTGTTAGCTGAATGGGCTGAAATAACAGACTCAAATAATCCCTCAGCTGACAACAGGTTATCTTTAACCCACCGGCGGAACTGCAAATTTGATAATTCACATTATCACAATAGTTAAGCTGCACCGTGAGTTTGAACGCCACCAAAACACTTTTGACGTGAAAAGTGCTTGAAGACAACATCTCTTAGCGTTCGTTGAAAGTGTACGAAAGGGATGTTAGGTTCCAAGCTAGAGTTCGATGTCGCCATAGTAGTTACACAAAATGACGCATCAACCAATGCTAGGAGTAACAACTGATTTATTTCTCATAGTGAATCATATCATATACAGGTTTTTAGATAGGCGTAACTAGAACGAAACGATAATCATTTTAGGTATCCCATTGACACTTACGTGTAACACGTGCCGACGAAAAGTCAAAATTTTGGAGAAACCAAGAAGGCAAACACAATGCGCAGTAAAATTTTTAAAAATAAGCTTTTCCGAAAAACAAGCTCCAGTGAAAGAGGACTAAGTAAAGAACTTATTTCCGGCGAAAAAAGCGATAGGTGCATATTACGTTTTAATTCAAAAATCAAGATGAAAGATAAAAATCGCTAAATATTTTCGCATGTGTGAAAATAGGCATGTGGATCATATTTCAAAAGGGAATATGCAAATTTGTCCGTGAGTGAAGAGATCTCAAGTTTCATGGAATCTATCAATAGGAAGCAAGACTGAAATGGCCAAGAAATATTTCGGGACGTCAGATTTATTCAAAACAGTTTTTGATTTACTGTTATAAGTGAAAAACGTACGAATTTCTTACGTGTAAGAAGCCCACGCGGTAAAATTCATCATGCTTAGATCGTTGTTTACTTGCGTTCGTGGCCAGAAATTGCGCAGCGTTATGCTGAAAATTCTGAAAAAACTTTGATTTGAGGCAAAATCTTGTATTAAACTATACTTTTTGAACACATTGTTACTCAAACATAATATTTACCGGGCCATCGAATCGTCAAATTGTCGCCAGGCCCTGCTTGAAGTCCGAAAGTTCGGTTTTCACTTTACGTCCATAATTCGCATCGCCTTAGAGAATCGTAGTGTCGTTGACTTGAGAGCTTATTCTGTCACTTTTAAGACCTGGATATCCATTCTTTTACAAGTAGAGTATTCTATAGCATTGTTACTTTACATTCTGAATTCCACAAGGTCTAACTCGATCGCAAATGAACGAAAAATCCGACCTGAAAATTTTGAGGGTCGGCCGCGTGGACGCCATATTTTCAAATTTGATCATTTTGAGAAGACGCATAGACTGATGCCCCTCTAGTACCCCCTAAAGTCGAAAAAATATATGCGCAAACAACGGATTCTGATTGGCTTATTGATCTCCAAACTATAGAGGAAGTTTGGGGACAAAATTCCACTTAGTATGGGAGGTAGGGGGGAAAGCGTTCTCGCGCGAGGCGATCGCGAAGTTCGGGCGGTTACGGGCGGTTCAGGAGTCAATGGGGTATTTACCACAAAGGAAATTTGCAGGTGTGCAGTAGTGCGTTGTGGTGTATTCTAATCTGGAACAATTGTTAAGTAACTTAAGTGTGGGTGCTCGGAATATCCGGGCATGTATTCTAACAGGGGAAAGATTTTTGCATAACCCCACACTCTTCTCAAACAAAGCCGTATGGTAGTCACAAAGGCAATCTATTGCTTCCGCCATTGCGTTCATACAAGAACTGTATGGTAAACGCAGAACTGAACTGTGCGGAAATCTGGCGCTGCATCCTTCTCGCTAGAAATCGCTTGTTGGCATATTTACGTTAAAATATAGAACCTCTTATAATAAGTTTTTGGTTAATACGTTAGATGAATAAAAAGATCACAATCGAGCGCGCCATTTGAATTGTTTCACTGCGCGGTTTTAGAAGGGATAAGAAGTAACGATTGTACCAAAAAAAGAACGCCAGATTATTACAACAAAAATGTGGTGTGCATAACACTTACCCTTAAGACCTCAGTGTCGAGTAAAGAACCGTAATTTATCGAGGCTACAACGTATTAGAGGAAATATATATTGTAGTTAAAATTCATGGTAGTACTTTGCGCGCCAAAAACAAGTACTCGACTCTCCCTCTCCTCCCTTCAATATTCTAAGTCGAAGGCACCGGAAGTTACTGATGGGTCTGGCAAATTATTCGCACCAGGCCCTCGATACCTTTGGCCGGTGTCACAGTGTTTAGGTACTAGGGTATCCTTGTCTTTTGGGTATCCCCGCACCCAAAACACTAGTGAATTGCACTTGAAAACGGATATAGCACGAAAACACTAGTAGTGCTTTGGATACAGGGATACCCAGAACACTAAATGAGAATTAAACAAGAGACTGGGGCATGGTATCCTATTTTACTTGTCGTGGACAAATAGAGATTGTGGTTAGTAAAGAAAGGTGTTTAGAGAGGGTCCACAATAGGTTTGGCGGGATGCGGGATTTGGCTATTTTTCGTGGTGATATTCGGGATATGAGCTGAAAACAGAAGCGGGATGCGGGAATTTTAACAACCAGCGGGAGCGGGATTTCCTATTTTTATGGGGATGGGATTCGGGAATCGTAAGGAAAAAACAGCGGGATACGAGAATTTAGTTTTGTGTTGACTAAAAATTCATTAGCGTTGACTGAAAAAAAATGGTTCTTAATTGTGTATACCGCCTTTGTAGTCAAGCTATGAGTGTCAAAGGAAGTGAAGCCGGTCAACTTTTGCCCATTATCACTTTTTTGTGTTCGTCTTTTCCGGTTTTACTATTTTCTCCGTTTTCGTCACTCGGAAAGAGGTATCAAATCACTGAGGTTTGAAGTCAAGATCCTGCACTCATTCCTGTTTTGTTGACGGATTTGACCTTTTCTGCTTTTTCCTGGACGGACCTGGACGATTCTTTGGACTGAGCGTATGCCCGCACCAACTGTATCAAGGTATTCACCACTCTGCATGAACGGAGACCACTGCAGTTCTAGATGCAGTCGGAAAGATATACGAGGCTTTCTCCGTCCACGAGAAGCATGCAAAGTACGAGCTTTGCAGTCTACAAGATGCCTAAAAGGAACGTTGCAATATCTTCGCCGAAACGAGGCCTCGATTCGCGGTGAAATCCAAAGCCTGCCGAGGTCCCTTAATGGACCACAGGGAAATGTGGCTGAGAAGACAATAGAGTCTGTTTCATTGTTGCAGCCTGGCCTTTAGAGACTTTATTGTATTGTATTGTTGTATTGTAATCTTTATTTAGACACGATCAATTCATCAGCCTATAAAAATACATATCACATACGCTAAGATATTTAAAATTAAAACTACATACTATAACACTAAAGCTGTTTTCCGTGAATGCCGTGCGTTAGACTTAAAAAATGTCATTGATCTTACGTTTAAATAACCCCAGAGACTCTGTGTTCCTTATATCGCGTGGTAAACTGTTCCATAATGTGGCGCCATTGTAGCTAAAGCTTTTTCTGTAATAATTAGTGCGCGGTAGTGGAACATTAAGCTTATTTTCAGAGTCCCTGAGGTCATAAGCAGAGTCACGCCACGTAAACTTTGAATATAGATACCTTGGAGCTAGCCCGTGCAGACATCTAAACATCATGGTGGCTTTATGGATTTCCTGCTGACGTGCAAGATTTTTCCACCCTAAAAACTCGAGTAGCTCAGTTGCATCAGCATCATAGTTAGAGAATGTCAACACACGGGCTGCTCTATTCTGCAATTTCTGCAGTTTGTCTCGTAGCGTTTTCCCACAGCTACCCCAAACAATGTCACAGTAATCAAAGTGAGGTTTTACTCAAGCTTGGTAGATGAGATGTAAGGTTGATGCTGGGATCAGGTGCCTAATTCGCTTTAGGGCCCCGATACCAGAGGCGATCTTTTTCGTTAGTTTTTCGATGTGACTATGCCAATCGAGTTTATCGTCTATTATTACACCAAGCGATTTTGTAGCTGAAACCTGGCTCACTTGAGTATTGTTCATTCTAATTGTTGGTGAAGCTGTGAGAGTATTCAGTCTCTGCCTCGACCCTATTAGCATGAATTCGGTTTTAGTCATGTTCAACGTGAGTTTGTTCGCTTGTAGCCAGTTGAAGACGTTTTCTAGGTCTTCATTTAGACAAAACTGAACGTTCTCAAGATTGCTTCCCGCATATGTGAGGTGCGTGTCATCGGCATACATTCTCGGTTTACAATTTGATAAACAATTTGGAAGATCGTTGATATATAATAAGAACAATAATGGACCGAGAATGGTCCCTTGAGGGACGCCGCAAGTCAACGAGTAGCTACTGAATAGCGACCCGTTGACAGAGCATTTTTGTGTTCGGTTTTCCAAATATGACTGAAACCATCTGAAAGATTTTCCATGTATACCATAATAATTTAGTTTCGATAGAAGGATCTGATGATCAACAGTGTCAAAAGCTTTTTTCAAATCTAGAAAAATGACTCCATTGATTTTCTCGTTATCAATATTATATGCCCAAGAATCTGTCGCTTCCAACAAAGCTGTTACAGTTGAATGATTAGCACGAAACCCTGATTGGTTTTGACATAAAATATCGTGCTCTTCCAAATAGGCATATAACTGTTCATAAACTATCCTTTCAAACACCTTCGCCATTATTGGAATCACCGATATTGGGCGGTAATTGTTAGCATCACCGCGGTCACCTTGTTTATAAAGAGGGGTAATCCTTGCATATTTCCAGTCGTCTGGGAACGTCCCTTGGCTAATAGATTGATTGAAAATATCACATATCGGCACACAAATGAGATCAGCAGTTCCCTGATAAGCCTAGCAGATATTTTGTCAAGGCCTGTTGCCTTTGACTTGTCTAGTTTATTTAAAAGTGAAAATACTTTAGTTGGATTGGTGGGTTGGAGCTTAAACCGTTTATCTGTTGCGGTAAGATATCTTTGATAGCTACCACTATCACAATTTATCTCACTGGCAAGTTTTGGACCAATATTAGCAAAGTGGTTATTGAATTCGTTTGATAGCTCCAACGGATTAGTTATCGTTAATCCGTTCACTTTTAGTGACGCCACTGGCGTTTTCCCAGATTTTCGAGAAGTTAGCTCGTTTATAGTCTGCCAGGTCTTTCGGGAGTCGCTGGTTTGCTTATTAAAACTATTTTGGTAATAAGCTTGCTTAGCTGAGCGTATTTGCTTATTGACTATATTTCTTTGTTTCTTAAATAATACCCAATCGTTAGGATCATTTGTCTTGCCAGCTTTGATTTTTAATATGTCTCTATTATGCATAAGGTCTTTCAATTCAGAGGTAATCCACGGAGAACTCCGTGAACGAACGCGCATCGTTTTCAATGGGGCATGTTTGTCAGCGATAGCCAGAAATGTACATTTCCATTGCTGCCACATCACGTTTGGGTTGGAAGACTCGTATACATTATCCCAACATTGAGATAGAATATCATAACGAAACTTTTGGCGATCGAAATTTCGGAAATTTCTGTATGTAATAGAATTATGTCCGTTAGACATCCCATTCAGGGAAAGTTTTCTATATACATACACCATGCTATGATCACTTATTCCGATATGACAAACTCCCGAACAAGCAATCTTATCCGAGCAGTTGGTATAGATTAAATCAATTAGAGTTGATGAGGTGGGTGTTATCCTCGTCGGTTCAGAGATAAGCTGCTCGAGTCCGTAGACATTAGCAATACTCCTTAATTTGGATGTGTTATTGTCATATCGAGTCGTGATCATGTCACAGTTCATGTCTCCCAGTACAAAAAATTCTACATTTTCACCATCCAATCTCCCAATTAGGGATTCAAAAGGTGAAAAAATGCCAATAGGAGAGTCAGGTGGTCTGTACCAAGTAACAATCACAAAAGATTTTGAATTTGGCTTATGGATTTCCAAGCAAAGATTTTCTAGTGTATCCATGTGTAGGTCATTTCGTACTGTAAAGTTGATTGAAGTTTTTACATAGAGGCATACCCCTCCGCCGCATTTTGTTAGTCTATCGCGGCGAACTATTTCGTATCCCGGAATATGAACTTCTTGATCTCGAATACTCTCGTTCAGTTTCGTTTCATTTATGGAAACAATATCGATATCATTGTCTGTTAATATGATTCTTAATTCGTCTATATGAGTAATTAATTGATTAATATTGAGTGATGCCATTCTAAAACCGCGCAAAGGAGGCAATATTGAGACAGATTTTTCGGCCTTTTGGTTGTTTAATTGATCCCGCACGGCATTGACGGACAGCACATTATCTCATTCTAGGTGCGATTTAAAATTATTATAAAACTGCTCATTACCTTTAAAATTTAAGTGCAGTCCACCTTTGTTGAGTCCACTATGAGATATGTTCTCATGATGGATTAATTTCCATCCATTTTGATGGCAGAACTTCTTTAGATGCTTGTTGGCTGTTTTCACTGCCTGGTCCAGCTTATCTTTTCTGCATACAAGCTCCGACAGCGTAACTGTAGTATCGCAGGTGCTCTCGATCTGTCTCGCGAGATCCACAATCGATTCCGCAACAGCCTTTGGTTCCCTGGTTTTAAGATCATTAGTCCCAATGTGTAAAATCACTTCATTGGGCGAAGATTCCAGATTTGGCTTGAGATAGTGATTCATGGCCATTGTCGTAGCGCCCGAGAAAGGCTTGACTATAACCCTGTGGCCAACTGCTTTTCCCAGATCTTTTCCAGGTATTCTTGAGATCATCGAATCTCCTATGAGCAGGGTTGTGCGCTCTTTTGGTTGTTTTTCGGGTTCGGATTCTTTTCCTGTCAGGGTGTTATTAGGACCTCCTTTACCTTTCGATTTCTTTCTTTTGTTCTTTGATTTCACAATGAAGCCTTGTTCTTTGTTGGCGCAAGGTGTTGACTCATCCATATTTTGGACAATGGTATGTTCATTAGAGGTGTTACTCATTGAACGGCATTGAGTAGCTGCTTCTCTCGATACGATTTGCAATGCAAAACTTAAAGAATCGCGTTCTTGGACTAACTTTTTATTCTCTTCCTTCAAAGACAGAATTATCTCCCTAAGTCGAGAATTTTCGGATCTCAGGTCTTCCTCGTTAGGTTTCTCTTTTATATGAGCCCATATGTTGAGCACTTCAGATTTCAGACAGTCCAACTCCTCTTGTACTGATTTGGCATTCTTGTTAAACGCCGGAGTAGAAGCTTCTTCATTCACGAGAATAACTGAGTCGTCATCAGCCGGTATCTGGAGTAGCTTCTTCAGTTTGGCTTTCATTGCTTTTGTATCCGGACCTTGGACTTGAAGGGTACCGGTACTGTTAAATAAAACCAGCGTGATTGTCTTCGACTTCAAAGAATTAGACCTTTCAGAGGGACTCGCGGTTGCAGAAACTTCCAAATTTAGGACTTTCGAACAAAATTCCTGAAGTTGTGTTAGGCTCCCTTTCCACTTGAATAGACTTTGTTTGTCGTCCCAATGTAGATATTGGTTTAAGGGAGATGAAGAAGGTTCAGTGGCAACAAATTCGGCGGAATTCGTGGAGCCTTCAGATACACGTCCGCCAATGGGTTATACTTGGACCAACCTCCTGAGTTGCATGACATTAGATGCAGAGAATTGTCACTCTGTGGTCCATCAGAAATCACCTTTATGGACTGCCCTTGAATATGCCAGGAATTTCGGAAACGCTGTCAAGGAAAGTGTAAAGAAGACAACAAACTGGGCGGCATTTTATTATACCAACCTAAAGTCGTGGTATCCCGTTCCAGATCGCGCAGCGGCACTCATTGAAATTTCATTAGCAACACAACTTTCACCAGGGGTAAGAATTGCCCAAGACGCCCAGCTTACGAGGGAATGGGCAGATACCTTTGGGGCTGCAGTTCGTCAATAAACCGTCCAACAAGAAACGACCATGGTTAGGGCTGGAACGCTCCCTGATTTCTTGTACGAGAAAGAAGACATTGTGCTAGGGGAAAGCGTTGACCTAACATGAGATGTCGGCCTTTCGGCTGACGAATGTGATACAAATAGCAATGCGGAAGAAGAAGAAACCGAAGACCAAGTAGGAGAAGGATCTGAAAGGGTCGCCACTTTGGGTGGTGAAGCAAACTTCCTGCTAGGAAGGGTGTCCGCATTTCGTCGTGACAGCCTCCCGGCAACCGCCTCCCGGTTAGCTCAATTGGTATAGCGCTGGACTGTTGTGCGGGAGGTCGAGAGTTCAACTCCGGCCGGACAAACACTCAGGGTCTTTAAATAACTGAGAAGAAAGTGCTGCCTTTGTAATAATATCTGCAAATGGTTAGACTTTCTAGTCTTCTCGGATAGGGACGATAAATGGAGGTCCCGTCTCACAAGCCCTTATATGTGATAAAAATTGTGGGACGTTAAAGAACCCACACACTCTTCGAAAAGAGTAGGGCACGTAGTGCCCGGTGATGTGGTCTATCTTTGTGTAGTGTCTAATCTAGGGTGAATTGGGGAGGGAAGGTGAGATCAATACATGGACTGAAGTGGCTGCATATTGCGCCTGATGAATTCTGACGTCCGATCTCACCTTAACTGATTGTAAAAGCGCGACTGATTATCTATATAGGAGTTTGCGCTATATAAATGTTAAATTGTTGTTGTTTTTGTTGTTGTTCGTCGTGCTGTTAGAATTAATAGCAGGTTTATGTTTTCTTAAAAGAGACCAGTGTGTTTATATACAATTTCCATGTCCTAAACTCATTGTAAACAATTGACAGAATTGGCTTCATCGCTTGATGGAAACTAGCAGCAAAGCAGTCCAATCTTCGTAAGACAGACAGATAACGTCAGTCTATCTAATTTCAAAAATACTGGACTTGAAGTATCGAGGTAAACATGTACCGATGCGAGGACCAAAAAATAATGAAGCAAAACAGAAAATAAAGTTATGGTCGCTAATTGTGACGTTGAGAACCTGGAACATCAAAACTGACAATTGATAGAAGGTAAGTCATAACACCTATTTCAATGATCAAGCAAAACAGGTCAAAAATCTCGTAAAAAAATAGGGCGGGATCAGGATCCGAGCGTAAAAAAGGGCGGGATTGTGAAGAAAAAAAGGCGGGAAAGCGGGATTTGAGAACCCCTATTGTGGACCCTCTTTATATGTCGTGAAGAGTCTTGGAGTGAGCGATCACTCCACAGTTTTACAGCCATTTCATAAAGACTAAATGCTAAATGGTTCGTTTAAGGCCAACGGTGATCTGCAAAATACAATGCTAAAGATTCCACTGAAAGATTTCAAAATTCAGATCTTGAACAAAATGAATACACTACGTATATTTCATACTCAGGGTTTATATCTTATTACATTTCAGACATGAGAGCTGCTAAGTAAATAGTCAAGTTATCTATGCTAAAAAGAAAAACTAAAAAATGGCAAAATGAAAATGTCAACATTCGCGATTAATACAAAAACAAAAACAAGCTTAATTACCAAAACATGAACTAGTACTATACAAGTTTCATTTCCCAATCATGTATGTTACAAACGCTTAGCACATTATTGCAAAAATAATTGCTCTAAACAAGCAATTTTATATCTATTTTTGAAGACAGTAGTTGTCTCCATCAAAATAATGCTAAAAATTGTCCAAATTTATTTTAAAGAACTTCTCTCTTGAGCCGACTTATGATCAATTCGAAGCTCCAACATTTCCTTTATCTGTGTGTGTCACCAATGGATCCAATCAAATGTGTGTGTAAATTATTCAGCTTAACACATTTTGTTTAACATAAAATGTTGTGCAATGGTGCAAAAAGGCTATTAATTGATAAATAGATGTTAATCAAGTTAAAGTCACCAGATTCTTACAAATGATAACCATCTGGAATTTATTGGTGATTGGCAAAGTTATCTCTGCTTTCCTAGTGACCATCTAAAACTAACTGCCAGGTTATGGTTTGAATATCTAAGAGATATTATTTAATTTATAGCAATACTATTCTGCAAAGTCCTATATCGCTCGTCAATTTCTTCGATTTCACCTACCTCAATTTTCAGTCGACGTGCCAGTCGATCCCACCACTTAATACCAAATATTTTTTACAATACAATGAGGGTAAGACGTGTATGTGATCGTTCTGCACTCTTTCTCCTCTACTTCGCTCTCTACTGGACCAACCAACCATTTCTGAACGGAAGACATTACAGAAGCTATGAATCTACAAATTGGCCTCGAAAATGCGACCCGAGACTGAATATTCTGCCTCCTAGAAGGGATTTTTTCTATCCATCGTCGCATTTCTGTTCGACCTACAAAGCTGCCGGAATCTTGCTTCACAATACATCTAATTACTCTAACAAAGATGTCTTGTTCACAATGATCATCTCACATGGCTGGATGAATTGCTGTACAATCACTGGTTCGCTTCTGCACAGGAATTTATCAAAGCGGCGCAGGATAAAAAGACACAAAAGACCATTCTTTTATTATTCCAACAGCCTCGCCGCTTTCAACATGGAACTAACTGGCGATCTTACATTTAAACTAAATCCCGGACCCTCTATGAACAGAACAATACCGGTCATTGTTTCATCGCAAGCCAAGCGCAGCCATGCATTACAGCCAACCACTGTGTTACACAACGTCGCCCTCGGCTCCAAAAATTGCTGTCCCAGAGGAGTGAATTGCCACAATCTTATCAGCATAAGATGCTCAAAGCAAAAACTGCAGAATAGATTCGTACCCATCGACTTCTGTTTGTTGAATACCAGATCGATCAATAAGAAGGAACTTGCGATCAAAGATTACGCAGTTGACAATAACGTGGACATTTTCGCAATGACTGAGACATGGCTGAGTAATAATGAAAACTATAATTTTTCCATCACCAAAGTCTGCCCCACTGGATACCAGTTTTATCACGTTCCTCGGAAAAACTCACGAGGGGGAGGAGTTGGTCTCCTAATAAAGAAACGCGTGAATGAAGGTTACGAAACAAACCCAAAGAAATTTCAAGTCTTTCGAATACCTGGACATCGAAACGATATGCTCCACTGGGTCTACAAGAATTGTTACCATCTATAGACCACCTCCATCTAAGGCAAATCAACTAAATAGTGCTCTCTTCTTCGAAGAATTCTGCATTCTCACAGAACAGTTAGTTGTGTTCCCTGGTAACCTACTTATAGTGGGTGACTTCAACTACCACGTGGATAATATCAGCAATTTGGATACTGTCAAATTTAACAACATCTTAGAATCGTTCGGCCTAGTCCAGCATGTAAATGGACCCACCCATAAAAAGGGCCACACCTTAGACCTGATCATAACTAGAGCCGAGGACGAACTAGTTAATAGCACTGAAATACGGGATCCCATGCTGTCCGATCACTATGCTGTACACTGCAAACTTCGTCTAAAGAAACCACCTCTAGAACAAAAGGAAATTAGTTATCGAAAACTGCGCTCGGTAAATATGGGCAGTTTTAATGATGACCTAAAGCAGTCCGACCTTCTATCAACTAGCACCCCTGATCTTACAGGTCTCATTGAAAAATACGAAAACACACTGACGGAAATACTTGAAATGCATGCCCCTTTAAAACGACGCCTGATAACCCTCCGCCCATCAGCACCATGGTACCACGAGGGTATTAGTAATGCTAAGAGAAAACGCCGGAAGATGGAGCGCCGCTGGCGATCATCAAGACTGTGCATTGACAGACAGATATATGTCGACCAGTGTCGGGCTGTGAATAAAATGCTTAAAGACGCAAAGGCTTCATACTACTCATCTATTATCTCAGAAAATGCATCAGATCCAAAAGTGCTTTTCGACGCCGTTGACAAGCTATTAAACCGCAAAGTAGAGAGACGCTATCCGACCGCATCCTCAACGATTGAGCTTACGAACAAATTTGCCGACTTTTTTGACAAGAAGATAGCAACAATAAGAACAAAGCTATCCAATGAAGCAAATACCAGTACCCAGTCCTGGGAAGCAAACAAGAAGCCTTGTCATGCCGAATTCAAAGAGTTCAGAGTGATGTCGGAGAGAGAGATTGAGCGTTTTGTAGACAATATCGGTAAAAAATCCTGCGATCTTGATCCTATACCAGCATCTATTCTAAAGGAATGTAAATCAGCCCTTCTACCTGTCTTAACTAACATCGTTAACATGTCGCTCCAATCAGCATCAATGCCTACTGCACTAAAAGAAGCAGCGATCAAACCGAAGTTGAAGAAGGACAACCTGGACTCTGAGGATTATTCAAATTTTAGACCTATCTCAAATCTGAAGGTCACAACAAAGATAATTGAAAAGGCAGTTTTTTGTCAATTGAGCGATCACCTACGTGATAATGATCTAGAGGAATCTTTTCAGTCTGCGTATAAGCGTTTTCACAGCACGGAGACTGCCCTCTTGAGGGTGCAAAATGACGTTCTCTTAGAAATAGACAATCAAAAATGTGTTGCCATGCTATTGTTGGACATGTCTGCGGCGTTTGATACAGTCGACCACGATCTACTACTAGAACGAATGGAAAAACGCTATGGAGTAAAAGGAAATGTGCTAAAATGGTTTCGATCCTATCTCCAAGACCGAAAACAGTTTGTAATAATTGATGGAAACAAGTCAAAGACGAAAGAACTTCGGTACGGTGTTCCCCAGGGATCAGTACTTGGTCCGATTTTATACTTATTATACACTTCACCCATTGGGGACATCATCAGACGGCACGGACTAAACTACCATCTCTACGCCGACGACACCCAGCTCTATCTCCCTTTCAAGCCCAACCCAGCCGAACAACCCAGTTCTATAGCAAAAATAGAGGCATGTGTTTCTGAGATAGACTCATGGATGGTGTGCAACAAACTGAAACTAAACAGAGAAAAGACGGAGCTATTGATCTTGAGGGCACGACACCGTCCACCCCCATTAGTAGAGTATGTTGAGGTGTCTGGTGAGCGGATCGAGCCATCTCCCTCTGCAAGAAACATTGGAGTTACCTTCGATGAGCACATGTCATTAGATAAGCATGTCACCAGTACCTGCAAAGCCTGCTTCTTCCACCTTAGAAACATTAGCAAGATAAGGGACTGCCTATCTCTAGCAGATACTGAAAAGCTAGTTCATGCATTCATTACATCTAAGCTAGATAACACCAACTCGCTACTATACAGACTGCCCAAATTCCTGATAGATCGCTTACAAAATGTCCAGAATGCCGCAGCTCGTGTCGTCACTCATACAAGAAAGTACGACCATATCAAACCTATCTTAAAGCAGCTGCACTGGCTCCCAGTTAGCCAGCGCATAGATTACAAGATACTACTTCTGACCTACAAAGCGCTCAACGGCCAGGCCCCTAGTTACATCACTGAACTGTTGAAGCCTTATGTAACGACCAGAAATCTGAGGTCCTCCTCTAAAAATTTACTTAAAGTACCATCTGTTAAGCTAGCAAGTTATGGTCATAGGTGTTTCTCTTTTGTAGCACCGACTCTATGGAACTCTCTTCCAAAAAACATAAGAGTGAGCGGCTCGCTATCACATTTTAAGACCTGTATAAAGACATACCTTTTTAACAAATTTTATAATTAGACTACTCCTTACTGAGCTATTTAATTATATAAGTAGTAAGTTAGGCCGCTAGATAGTTAGCTAGTAAATTAGTTGATTAGTTGGTGAGCTAGTTAATTGGCTAGGAAATTAGTTAATTTCAATATAAGTTTCAAGTTTTTACTCTCATTATTACAGACTACCTTATTAGCTAGTTTCTTTTACTCATGTTTTAGAGATTTTTATGGTTTTTTTTAATCTTATCGGTCCGATTTATAAAATTATTGTACAGCGCTATTGGATAGTGATAGAAATAGCGCTATATAAATACTGTACTATTATTATTATTATTATTAACTTTGCCAACTTTGTAGGTCATCATCACTTACTGGCTCCTCTTAAATACAAACACAAATTAAGAATTAATATCAGCTAAGTGCTAAAGATTACTAGCTTACTTGTTACTTCTGCACCAATCAATTCAAAACTTCAACATCCCCCCCCCCCCAGTAACCCACAGGCATTCAACCATTGCTTGTGCCTGAGGGTTGGGAAATATGAACCTTGCCTGCTGCCGGGGGTGGGGTACTTGAACTAGCTGGAAGCATCAAGTCGTTTTAGTGGAATACAAGTGATATATCTTTAGAATGGGAGGTGTTTTAAGGTAAATAGTGAGATTGTGAGATTGGCCTGGGAAGGGGCGGTGGATATTGAAGCTTGAATTGATTGATGTTTTATTGTAACTCGATGAAAATTTAAAAATCATTTATTACCAATAATTTTTTTTTTGGGGGGGGGAGCCAAGGGCTTTTGTTCTGCCATGCCAGAGGAGGCAGGGTGGCCAAGTGGTTAAGATGCTGGGCTTGTAATCTGGTGGTCCTGGGCTCAAGCCCTCCACCTTGCTTTTTACAGGATTGTACTAGCACTACCAAATAAAAGAGGCTTTTATTTGGTAGTGCTAGGACGTTAAGCTGAAACACAGCAAAACGGCCTCAAATCGCGACAAGAACAGTACAGACTACTCTGTATGAAGAAAACCATTTTGTTCCCTCAAAATATGGCTGGTACTTATTAAATATGAGGTTTTACCTTTTTGCTAACCCTGGAGTTTAAAGCATTGTGATGATGGATAAACAACAATCCAGTGAACAAAATAAAATACTCTATAAAACGAACTCGTAAAATATACTGAACCTTGCATAAGAATGTAGCATTTTTAAACAAAAAAAATCCACATGAAGTGAATGATCCTCTATTTTGATTCTGAGCAATGTGTATTTTGTAAGAGATTAGTGCCTAGTAAACTCTATAAACACTCATAACTTTCCAAAATTTCCTCGTAAGGATGCTTAGCTTATCTAGAGAAATCAATAATACTTTGAACTGCAGAGTAAAGATATTAATTCAGATAAGATCTTCACACTGTCAGAAACATAACAGAATATTAACCCTCTGACCCTTTTTTATTTTAGGTAGCATATAATTTCTCCTTACAATATCACCCCTAAATCACACATTAAGGTCAGGAGAATAAAGGAAATGATAACCAACTAAAGAAGCTCTTGATTGTTAAACAAAATCTCCTTGTCACTACCTTAGGGAACAGTATGGATAATATGCACACTGATTTCAGGGTGTAATTACAATAAAGGGTTAAGCAAGTATGTAAAAAGATGTTTATGTGACTGCCTGCAAAGATGATTGCCTGTTGGGGTATGCAGGGAGGGTTGCTGATCACCTGACTTACAGACCATTACATGTCAGCTGTCAACTTAAGACAATTTACTTACCTCATTTCAATCATAGCCACATTGGAAGTTTCTTTCGTGAGAGTTAAATTCAGTTTGGTGTCATATCCGATTTTTCTGAACTCTTCAGTAGAGACGGCAAATAAATGGCATGCTTATCGTGGATATGTTTGGATATTGTTGTTATCTACCTACCTTGCCCAAAAGCAAAAAGTACGCGATGATAAATCCCGGTAGGAGAACAATGGGGTATTATTTTTACCACATCGATCCCATAAGACCCAGCGCCATTTATTTGAAGAGAAACAAAACAAAACAAAACAAAACAACAAAAGCGATAAATTTTTGGAACATATGCCCCTGGATATGAATGAACACTCTCCAAAGTGGTACCTGGTTAAAACTGAGATTTAAAACGTTACACCGGCACCCTTACAATCATTTTCATGAGTTACACTAAATAAAATCTGGGAAAACTACAGACAATGTGTGTGTATTGGGGGGTATAGTACAGTATTTGGTGAGGGCGTTCACAAAAAATGTTTACCGAAAGGAGAACGTCTTAATTAGGGGGTCAGTGCAGCATGCCCTTCGGAAAATTCAAATATTCAGGCTCAGAAAGGTGATTTCCGGCGTCTTAACTAAAGGTAAGAGTAGGTTTTTTTTGGTTTTGTTTTTCGTGTCTTTGAAAGTCTCTGTTTTTAGTTTTTTAAAACATGGACTACTCTTGAATATTTCTCAATTCTAATTGAAATAAATTTCATTTGACCTGCGGATGAAAATATTAAAGCAATTGCTGAAAACAAGCAAAGAAAATTCAGGCTTGGGCGAAAAAGGAACCCGTTTATCCTTTCCTGTTTGCATGTGTGCAACTGGCACTATAATCCCAAATCATGAAACTCATTTCTCTACAATAATGTCTAAAGCAAAATATTCTTCCTGCTGTCAATCCGATAGTGTATTTTTTTTCTTTCTTTCTTTTTTTTTTTTTTAACAGGGGAGTGAACGATAAACTGCGAGGGTACTGGGCTTATAAATTAGGTCTTCCAGACCTCCACGCGAAGTTTCCCTGCTCGCGGCAGTTATTGTAATCGCTGTAAAGAGGTCTACAGGTTTGTTTTGAAATCTTTCGAAGTTACACCTCTTGACAAAGTCCTGCGACGCCCCTTCTCTTAAAATCATTAAGGAAAACTGTACTTCTCGCTAAACGTATCTGAGAAAAATATTCCGTTAACGTATTGTCGCCTGAACCAAGAGTTCAAATGTCAGATTCAAGAGAAAGACAGATTCCACGTACAGCCACAAACACATAAATGGACTCTCCAACGTGTGTTCTGTATAACCGCTGTATTTTAAAATGAACTGTGAACAGATTAGATTACATCCAAACTTACAAGTACGATAGAAATGTTTTGTGTGATAATGATAAAAAGATGGTGTTTTCTTAAAAAACAGTCTGTGGTTACATGTTATTGTCAATTGATTAACTATCTCAAATTAATATTTAAAAACATGGATCTATTTAACTATTCATAAACTTTTTTCAGAGTGAAACCTTATACAACGTTCACTTTTAAAAAATACAATCGTTACAAATGATATCACTCCTTAGGAGTCGCTAAGAACCATTTCCGTTTTAGTGGGTGTATAAACCGTCTAAAATCTATGATACATCCAGCTCTCTGGGCGTTGAACAAAATTCGCCACTCAAAATAGTAGAACTTATTCGAAAACAGCCCTCACATAAATAATTTTGTAGTTCTGGGTTCTATAGATCAAATCAATTGACAGCTACGAGCGTCTAGAAGTTATATTGATGCATAATGAGAGAAACAACTAAGCGCAAATTTTACAAAATTAGCTGATCACTTCCGGAGAAAATTACTTAACTCTTCGGCGATTTCAAGGTGGGAAAATTCCTCTAACAAACTGAGAGTTTCAAGCATAAAGTCCTATCTATACTGAGTTCACGTCATAGGTTGAGTCAGCATAAGAATTCAACAATCATCAAAAATAAGATGAAAATCTACAAAAAGGAAACAATAGCCTTACCTTAAAATACCAAGATTATACTTCCTTTGTTATGGCAGTATCTAGTTTACCATTATAGATTTTACATACAAAAATATGCAATCTATGCATCACTCTAGGGTCACATTTCCAGTTGTTGTTTCTCATAGCAAAATTCTTCTGCTAAATTTCGCAGATTCACAAGCTTAGTCTGTAAAGCTTGACCCAAAATCTGGTAAGTTGCGGCTGAACCGTTTACTCCTTTCCAATGCCTGAGCATTTGATATCCCTTTTCAGAGAGTGCCTCGTTTGATTGGCAAATTTCTTCAAGCTTTGGATCTTTGATTCCCAAGCGGCGCCCAAGCTTTTTCCAAGCACCACCAAGCTTTACGGCAAGATGTTCCAGTTCATCATCACTAGGTGTTCCTTGTTTGACTACAAAGACAAACTTGTTTTGAACGAGAAGCATAAATAAAGGACAACGATTAGTCTACAATTAGTTGATTAAGACAGAAAATAAAGTAAAGCGATTTACGATACTTCCTCAATTCGCTATTTTATTCAATACAAAAGCATAAAGTCCTAACTATACTGAGTTCACGTCATAGGTTGAGTCAGCATAAGAATTCAACGATCATAATAAATCTGGCGTTTTGCAAACAATCCAAAGTCTCAGGAAGTAATGGTAAACTTAAAAATTTAAGTGGAAAGCAAAGAAAGTAAGGGTACCGGCCTGTCAAAAGAAGAGCAACAGAGGACTTTTTTTGCGTTTTCACAGCCTCATCTAGATGGTTGAGAGGATTTGACCAAGCTATGCAAACATGGGGCCAGTCTTGGATTGTTTTTATAAGATATATTTCACATGACAAATGAAGGAAAATATCTTTGCTCATTAACTGGTATAGATTTCCTAAAGACACACACTAGACGATAGTTTAGAATTGTTCGTGCGAAAAAGTCTGGTGACTAGTTATAAGCGCCTAGTGCCAAGTCGAGGCTGAGGGGAATACGTGCTCACTTCGCCGGAAAGCAGATCGGAGTGACTTGGGGTGTAAAAACAACTCTAAAAAAGGCCGGACCTCAACTTTTTCGAGTTTACAGGCGTAGAAATACTGAGAGAGAAATGAATTGCCTTTTGAGTTAATGTCCGTAAAGAGCTTGCATATGTGCTCACCTAACGCTTAATTAAACGCCTGCAAAACGCAGAAATTTACGCTTCTCCTGCAGGCTACATGCAAAGCGCTGAATTTCTTCCTTAGATTAGTTCTTTTTCCTAGGGCTCAAACCAGAATAGGCGAATTTTTCTCCATTGCCTTAATAATTGCACTTAGAATAATTGCAGAACGGTGTTTACAAACTCTCGTTAAACACACCAATCAACCGATGAGAGCGCACGTAGGAATGAACATTTTATGAATGGTGATAATCATCAACACTGACTGATCATTAGTCTTACACTGTGGTCTGCCAGATCCACTTGTAGATGGCTGCTGGGTTACAAGGTCCTGGTCATCACCTGAGAGTTAAACAAGGAGAAAATTGCTAAGATTACGTTCCAAAGTCAAAACACTGTGTGAAAAAGAACAAATTAGTGTTACACTGTGGTCTGCGAGAGCCAATTGTAGACGGCTGCTGGCTTGCATAAAAGTTGGCATGCTCCTGGTCTTCACCTGAGAGTCACAATAAACATAAGGGAAGGGAAAGGAAGGGGAAGGCGTGAGTAGTCCAGTCTCCTGCATCTATCAATTAGTTAATTTCGGCAGGGGACGTTAAAGAACCCACATCACGAGATTAGTGTGATGTGGTCTGGCCTGGTTACTGGGAATGGGGGGAGGGGGCATCTGTAAAATTTCTTCCTCATTAATTGTAAACTGCTGCCGGCAGTCTGGAAAAGTACCCCGCACAGTGTTGTAAAGCGCATTAGAGCATTCCATGGAAATACGTTATAGAAATCAATATATTATTATTATTAAAAATTACTAGGATCATGTTTTAGAGTAAAAATACTGTGGGAAAACTTAAAAAGAATATACAAAATAGGCTATTTTGGAACCGACTCTTTAGACTAACATATCCTTGTTTCATGAACTCATACATCTCTGACTTGTACAGAAAAACGTAGAAGTTGCATTATAAAGGCAACCCGGGAAGAATGAATGTGGTGTCAAAAAACTGTTACTATGCCAAGGAGTTCAATAAAGCTCTACCTCAGGGTTTTCTCTCAGTTATTGGTACAAGACAGATGTTTCCAATAGAGAAAGACAAACTGTCTCGGTTATTTCAAAACGACCAAAACCACTAAACGAAATGGAGGTTGCTAGTGGGGGATATTCACCAAGACGCAAAGCGGCTTGGTAAATATTCACCGCTAGCCTGTAACACAGAGATGAATAGCTGTTTTAGCATATACCAAAAAGTGAGATAATATGGCGCAAAAAGATGATTTTAACTCATTTATTCCTGCAACGGTTACAATATTATCGGGCGCACGTTATGTACGCGAACGGCTTCATGGAAACTACCACAAAAAATGTATAAAAGTGTGTGTTGGTAGTATATAATCATCTCTTGAAATACAACACTACTACGATGTATTCTTATTTGACAAGATTATGGTAAAAAAAAAAACTCTAATTAAACAATAGAGTGTTTCTGTCGAGGAACTATCGGCTGATAGTTGCCCCGCGGAAATTTGATGTTCTTAAAGCAAATATGCTAGTTTTAAGAACATCAAATTTCCAAGGGGCAACTATCAGACCGATAGTTCCGAGACATAGACACTCCATTGTTTTTATTGTTCACCACTAAATTTTCTTCCGCGCCTACACCTTGTCACAAATGTCAATAATTCGCAACAGTACATTGGCTAAATAATACGTTATACCTGTCAGAATTGAGAAGTCACTGTTTTTTCGATCTGCCTAACTTCGCGGCCGTCAAACTATTCAAAACTTTTCACGGATGAGTACTATCAATGCAGGTATTTCCACGGACGGGCACTATGGGCTGATAGCGTCTCTCCATGGATGAAAACTATCGCGTCACGTGATCGATTTAAACCAATAAGAACCGAAGAAAATTTAGTGGTGAACTATAAAGATTGATAATCACACGGTGTGTGTGAATAATCACGGAAATGTTGCTGACTAATACACCAATATAATCAATGTCAGAACTATCCCAGGATCGTTGAAGGATCAAGCTGATTTAGATATTCTACCTGCTAAAAAAGAACTTACAAATTATCTCAACCACAGAATCCTATTTCAAGTGAGGTTATGCCAGCAACTATCAAGTAGTAAGGTATCTGTATGATTTGGCAACATTAACAGTCAAAATCCAGTTAAATGACATAGGCAATTGGAAAATCGTAATAGTTAAAACAAAATTTTTAAGACTTTTCTGAACAGGATCAAGTTTCCACAGCAGTCTTGAGTCTCGTGTCAGACCTACAAACCCATAAAGGAAAACTTCTTATGCATAGCAATAATTGGAATTCCAAATCCTTCAGAGATGCTGCAGCCTTTGAATGATACATGCACACCATAAAATCAGATTGCTTCGCTTGAAGTTATTACTTTGCAGATGGATAGATAGATAAATAGATACACAGAAACAGAAATGATTTAATAGATAGATGTACAGATAGATAGATAGATAAATAAATTGATCAGTAGATTGATAGATAAATAGATGATATATAAATAGATACAATGTTAGATGGATAGAAAAAAAGATAGATAAAAAGATAAATAAAAGGATATATATAGATAAATAAATAGAAAGCCAGATGTTAGAATATTAGATATATAAATAGAAAAGTATATAAATAGATAGATTGATGAATAGAATGATACATAGATAAATAGATACACAGATAAATTGAAAGATACATAAGTAGATAAATACTTAGAAAAAAAGGCTAAATAGATAGATAAATAGATAAGTAGATAACCAGATAAAAAGATGGATGGATAAATAAATAGATGGATAAATAGATGGATGGATCACTACATAGATAAATAGATAAAAAGATAGATGGATAGATCGATAGATAGATAGATAAAGGCTGATAGTTTCGAAACAAACTGTTTGGGGCTGCGTCGGTGGGAGTAACGAAATAATTTGGATATATCAACAAAGTTGAAGTGGTAAATTGGCCACCGTAACGATTACAAAAGCTGACGTTTCGAGCGTTAGCCCTTCGTCGGAGCGAATAGAGGAATTGTGGGTTGTGTGTGCTTTTAAAGGCAGAAAATGGAGCTACGTTATTGGTGGGAACATGGCAACGAGAAAAACAAGAATAAATTAGTGGAATGAAAAGCGTTCGTTGATCCCTGTGGGATTTAGACTGCCGGTTGGAAAGATGAGCTTTTGTTCAAGATTTTTACGACTTTCCGTGCTACCTAAGTGTAAGGAAAGACCGCAGATTGCCATATGTTGCTTAGAATGATTAGGTAAATTAAAATGTCTAGCGACTGGTTTCGATCTGTCCTTGTCATTCCTTTCCACGTCTCGAAGGTGTTCTCGGAATCGGTCACCTAGTCTTCAACCTGTTTCGCCGATGTATATTTTTTTGCAATAAGTGCAAGTTATGCAATAGATTAGATTGGCGGAGGTGCACGTGAAGTGATCGGTGATCTTAATGGATCGTTTAGGTCCCGATATTTTTTATCAGTGTTGTGAATAAAAGGACACGTTTTGCATCGTGCACGAGCGCATTTAAAATTGCCTGGTTGATCATTAGTCTGAAAAGAACTTCTGACCAAAAAATTGCCTATGTTTTTGGCGCGTTTGAATGAAATGAGCGGAGGCTGCGAAAAGATAGTGCTTGTCTCTGGATCGTTTTGAAGTAATTTAAAGTTTTTAAGAATGATGGATTTAACTGAGTGGTTGTGAGGGTAAAACGTGAGAGTGAATGGAATGCGGTCGGAATCTTCCTTATGTGACGTTTGTAGTGCTGAATGTCGATCAATAAGTTGGGCGCGGTGGTAACCCGCTTGGACGACAGAAACAGGGTAACCACGTTTCTCGAAAAACTGGCACACTGACTCTGATTTGTGGTGGAAATCAGAGTCATCAATACATAAACGACGAGGTCTTAGAAACTGAGAAAAAGGAATGGAATTCTTAACGTGAGATGGATGCGAAGACGAATATAACAAGTAATTATGCGAGTCTGTAGGTTTGTAATACACACTTGTGCTTAAACCGTTACCTTCAATTGAAACTTTGATGTCTAAAAAGGATAAAGAATTGTCAGAAATTTCCCAGGTATATTTCAGAGCAGGGTGAAAAGAATTGACAGCGGTTATGAATTAAGTGAGCTCCTCTCTGGTAGAAGAGGTAGCGCCGATACAGTCGTCGATGTAGCGACCGTAGGGTTCAGGCCTGGACCCGTTGTATTGGCTGAAAAATTGATGTTCGACAAAACCTACGAAAAGATTGGCATAGCTAGGTCCCATTTTGGTGCCCATGGCTACACCATTGGTTTGTTTGAAGAAGTTGTTTCCGAATGAAAAACAATTGAGTGTGAGCACTAGTTCGGCTGATCGTAGTAGTGTTTCAGATTTAGGTTCCTTATCAGTACGTTGATCAAAAAAATGTTTAAGGGCCAGAAGGCCTTCGCCATTAGGAATGACAGTGTAAAGAGACGTAATATCCATGGTGAAAAGAAGTTTGTTTTGGCCAAGGAAATTAAAGTCTCGAAAAATTTGAAGAGCGTGTTGGCTGTCATTAATATATGATGGTAAAGTTTTGACGATGGGAGCCATAATTTTGTCTAGATAGCTGGAGATAAGTTCGGTAGGGGAACTGCAAGCCGAGACGATTACATTCATGACAATATGGCGGACGGTCACGTTTTTAGAGCTCTTAGATACTGGATCATTCTGCTTTATTTCTACGTTTGTTTCTCTGGTGCACTCCTTCCCAAGACTAATCCTGACCTCGATATATCTGGTGATACTCTTCTCTTCATTTCTCACGGTCTGACGACAGTGAAAATTCAACATTTTAACCATCGGTCACCGAGCTCGCAACATGCAAAGAATCTCCAGCTGCCGAATTCAAGACTTCTACTCCTTGGATGCCGTTTTACGATTAATTCCTCTCTTTCCTTACTACTTATTCGTCTCGCAAATGATGTTGAACTTCAACCTGGTCCTGTTGGCTCCTCTAGTTCACATGACATCCTGTCTGATCTTCGGGATTTGTCAACGAAAAATGGGCTTAAAATTATTCATCAAAATATCAGAGGCCTCGTGGCGAATAAGGATAGTCTATGCCAAATGATCGATGATTCCAAGCATATAGACATCATATCCCTCAGTGAGACTCATCTATCGGACAGTGAAGAGGCTCAAGTTCAACTGGATGGCTATACGTTCATTAATAGACCGAGGAAAACAGGCAAAGGTGGAGGTGTGGGAGTTTATATCTCCTCTTCTGTCCCCTTTCATAGAAGACTAGACCTGGAACGCGATGGGATCGAATGTATCTGGATAGAAATTCTATTTCCAAAATCTAAGGGTATCCTTATTGGTTTTATTTATCGCCCCCCGAGTTCTTCAAAGCATCTTTGTGCAGATTTTGAAAATAAACTGGAGTCGATGGTTTCTGCTGTATCATCTGAAAACAAAGAATGCATTTTGACAGGCGATATCAACTGCAATTATTTGGTAAGCTCAGACAACAAAGAACTGAAGGCAATGCTATTGTCTTTTGGCCTTAAACAGCTAATCAAGGATCCCACGAGGGTAACGCAAGATTCAAAAACACTGCTAGATGTGATTTACGCAAATCGCCCTCAGAATGTTTATAGTGTTAAAACCATTCCCGCCGGCTTAAGTGACCATGATATGATTGGTTGTGTCCGGAAGCTGCATAACCATAAATTCCAGCCAAGAACCATCACCTGTCGAAACTTTGCTAATTATGATCCTATATCCTTTTGCAATGATTTACGGTCCAATAGTTTCACACCTGTCTTTAACTCCTCCTGTGTTAATGAAGCATGGTCTTTTTTGAAAGCCATTCTGAAAAAATGTATTGATAAGCATGCGCCAGCTATAAAGAGGAGGATCAAAGGGAAACTCTGCCCATGGCTTACACAGAAGGTAAAGCAAGAAATGAATACCAAAGATCAGCTTTTGAGAAAAGCGAGAAAGACAAATCGTGAAATTGACTGGTCTTCGTAGAAGCGCCAACGAAACAAAGTTAACGGTATGGTAAAAAATTGCAAAAGCAGGTATCACCGTGAACTCTTAGAGGAGACTGTGGGTTCACCTAACAAATTTTGGTCAGCGAATATGTCAAACAATGTGGTAAGTCATTAATATATATCAAAAATAAAAGAGGTCCCAAAATTGTTTCCTGGGGAACACCACATCTCAGACATTTCGGAGTTGACTTACAAGAGTTTCAATGACAAATGTGTTCGGTTATCTAAATAAGAAGCAAACCATTGATGGCTGGTCCGACAAATTCCATAGTATTGCAGTTTTCATATTAAAATATCGTGATCTACTGTATCAAGTGCCTTTTTGAGGTCTAAAAAGACTACGGTATTAACAAGACCACGGTCTATATCCACTGCCCAGCTATCTGTAGTTTCGATAAGTGCTTTGAGCGTGCAATGCAAAGACCGAAAACCAGATTGATGGCACCAGAGAAAGTTGTTTTTAGTTAAATAATGATAAAGCTGATTGTAGATTATCCGCTCAAAGACTTTGAACACAACTGGAATTACTGATATTGGTCGATAATTCACTGGATCAGAGCGTTTCCCGGAATTTTTGTACAATGGGGTGACTCTGGTAGATTTCCACTCATCGGGAAAGATGTCAGTCTGTATTACTGTCTGTATTACTGTCTGTATGACAGTCTGTATTACTGTATGAGCTGCACCTTTTATGGAAAAAATTAATGTTTAATTCAAAACAGTGGTGCAACTTATGTGTAAGAACATCTCACGGGAAATTGGGTCCCAAATTGACATGTAAATCAATGAACGGATGCACCTGTATTTAAATTCAGAAGGGTGAGAACAGAGTAAGTGCAACGAGTCACAAAAGGATGCTTATAGGCACCAAAATGTTTTAGGCAAGAATGGCAGCTCTTTAATTCTGTTGCTCAATACAGCTATTTTTGGTCAGTACAGTTTCACTTAGAATGCTGGAAAAAAGACCTTACAGTTGAAACATTAGTGTTGACGTACAAAAGAATTAGTTTTATTCTTCTTTTGGTTGCCTTTTGCATCTCAAAAACCTCTCAGCTCAAGTTCTCTAATAATGATCAAACACCTCAGTTATATGCTACAAGAATGTTTATCAACACTGCAATAGTAACTGCAATAGAGAAGGTTTAAAATCGAATTTTTGGTAATGTTTAAAAATTAAAAACCTCTCCAATGCAAGTAACAGTTTCCAAAAAGTGACCACTTTTGAAGCTTATGAGCTTTAACAGAATGTTATTAAAAGGTAACACATTAGCTATAGATATTTCAATTTCCTGTATGCTGTCATTTGCATTCCAAAGAAAGGGGTGGCAATTAATATATACAAAACAAATTCATACACAAGGATTTACTCTGCTAGATACATATTAACCACCACAAAAAAGCAAGAAAATTATCAGTAATCACTCACCACTCAATTCATCCTCTTTCCCAATACTTGTGCTGACTTCATCAACTCTTGGCTGTTTTGGGGGCATTTTTTGGCATTGATCTGAACATGGAAATTTTACAATGATTCAAAACCTTCTCGACAAATACTATCTACTACCCCACTTCTGATGGGAAAATTCTAAAAGCCTCATCTTAACATCTTCATAATATACACACACACACACAAAAAATCGTCTCTTGTTTACATTGCTGCTTTGTGGCTGGGTAAATATCCACCACTATATAGCCACCTCCATTTCAGTGAATATAGTTGTTATCTTAATAATGAATGAATGCAGTTGGCAAGTGCTTTTCCTGTGTTTAAATTAAGCCTGGCTTTGAAGCTTACTGTAGCATCTTGTCTTGTAACTATGATTTGATTCATAGAGAACTTACAGGTAAGTATTTCGAATGAAAAAAATCCTACACAAAGCTTTACTCTGACTTGTGGCCATATAAAATTAATACAATTTTTAGTATTTCTAAAACAGACTGTTATCAGTTGTAGAGAATCATCTCTCACTTTTATCCTCTTAACCATTCTTTCTTTTGTTATTTTGTACCTGCTTTTTTGGTGGGAATTTTCTTGGATGAAGCTTAAAAGAAAAAAAAAGAAAAAGGAAAAAGCTTTAGTACAACATTCCATACATTGGACCCCTTCTATCACCTTAGTTTATAACAAAATTGCAGTTACAGTTTTTTGAAAAATTACTCTCCATGCATGTGACAGTAACTTCAGTGTGGTATTACTGAATTGAGTCAGTTGGTGTTCTGTCTTAGAGCTGCAAATATTGCTTCTTCATAAACGCACATGCTATGTATAAAAAAAATATCTTATAGATAAGGATATTTACCATAATTGATTGAAGTTTAATACCATCTAACTTTCATAATTTTACAAAACCTTGACAGTCAAACAGCCTGGATAGTACATTTAAAACTGTAACTTTTATCTTTCTTCTCTTTATTATTTTTTTTTATTGCAGCTCCAAGCTTTTGCTTGTTTGTGTTGGTTGTACTGGAACCTTGAAACCAGAGAGGGTTCACAATACTAAAAATGTCTGACAAACTTAAACTACTATTTTTTTAACCATTCACATTAACGTATGAGCTGCACCTTTTTATCAAAACTATTTAAGTCAAAACAGGGGTGCAACTTATGTGTGAGAACATCTGAAAATTGCGCCCCAAATTGGGATATAAATCAATGTATGGATGCACCTGTACTTAAATTCAGCAGGGTGAGAACAGATTAAATGGAGCAAGTCACAATGGGATGCTTAAGCACCAGTTTTTTAAACATGGATGGTAGTTCTTTAATTCCTTTCGCTCAATACAGCTGTTTTTGGTCAGGACAGTTCATTTTAAAATGCTGAAACCAACACCTTACATTCAAATCATTAGCATTACAGCACACAAGAATTTTAGTTTTATTCTTCTTTTGGTTGGTTTTTACATCTCAAAAACCTCTGCTTTAAGGTTCTCTAATAAGGAGACATGAAACCCCTTTGTCATACTACAAGAATGTTTTTCAACATGTAACTGCAATAGAAAAGGTTTAAAATCAAATTGTTTGTAAAAGTTATGGTACTGCTTAAAAATTGAAAAGCTTTCCAATGTGGGTAATAGTTTATAAAAACGCGACCCCTTTTGAAGCCTTAATTAGAGCTTTAACAGAATGTTATCAAAAGGTAACATATTAGCTATAGATATTTCAACTTGCTATATGCTGTAATTTGCTTTCTGAAAAAAGTTATCACTTACCACTCGATTCATCCTCTTTTCCAATACTTGCACTGACTTCATCAACTCCTGGCTGTTTTGGGGGCATTTTCTGGCATTGATCTGAACATGGAAATTTTACAATGATTCAAAACCTTCCATACAAATGGTATCAAAAGTACTCCACTTCTGATGGGAGAATTCTAAGAGCCTCATCTTAATATCTTCATAATACAGACACACACAAAAGATCCTCTCTTGTTTACATTGCTGCATTGTGGCTGGAAAAATATCCACCATATACCAGCCACCTCCATTTCAGTGAATAGCTGTTAACTTTATAATGAATGAATGCAGTTGGCAAGTACTTTTTCTGTGTCAAAACCTGGCTTTAAAGCTTACTGTGGCATCTTGTTTAATAAATATGATTTGATTTATAGAGAACTTGTGGATAATTATTTCAAACGAATAATCATACAAAAAATTGTATAAAAATCTTTACTCTGACTTGTGGCTGTATAACATTGATACAAGTTTAAGTATAGTTTTTAAAATAGACTGTTATCAGTTGTAGTGAGTCATCTTTCACTTTATTCTCCTAACCATTCTTTCTTTTGTTTGTACCTGCTTTTTCGATGGGAACTTTCTTGGATGGAGCTTAAAAGAAAAAAAAGGAAAAAGAACAAAAAAGCTTTGATACAACATTTCATACATGGGACCACGTCTATCACCCTATTCTATATAAAAATTGCAGTTTCAATTTTTTAAAAAATGACTTTCCATGCATGTGGTGGTAACTTCAGTGTGCTATTACTGAACTGAGTCAGTTGGTGTTCTGTCTTAGAGCTGCAAATATTACCTCATCATAAACACACATGCCATGTATAAAAAAAAAACATCTTAGATATGGATTTTTACCATTGAAGTGTAATACTTCCTAACAGCTCTATCATAACTTTTAAAACAGACAGTCAAATAGTCTAGATAATACATTTAAACCTGTAACCTTTAACTTTCTCCTCTTTATTATTTGTTTTTCTGGCAGCTCCAGGCTTTGGCTTGTTTGTGTTGGTTGTACTTACACCTTGAATAGAGAAGGTTCACAATAATTCAATACTAACAATTTCTGACAAATCTAAATGACTACAGTATTTTTTTAACCATCCACATTAGCATATGAGCTGCACCTTTTTATTAAAAATGTTAAAGTCAAAACAGGGGTGCAACTTATGTGTGAGAAAAACTGGAAATTGTGCCCTGAATTGGCATAAGCTCTCCAATGTGAGTAATAGTTTCCAAAAATGTGACCACTTTTGAAGCTTTAAAGCTTTAACAGAATGTTATTAACAGGTAACATATTAGCTATAGATATTTCAATTTACTGTATGCTGTCATTTGCATTCCAAAGAAACAGGTGGCAATGAGTATATACAAAAAAAATTCATACACAAGGATTTACTCTGCTAGATACATATCAACCACCACAAGAAAGCATGAAAATTATCAGTAATCACTCACCACTCAGTTCATCCTCTTTCCCAATACTTGTGCTGACTTCATCAACTCTTGGCTGTTTTGGGGGCATTTTCTGGCATTGATCTGAACATGGAAATTTTACAATGATTCAAAACCTATTGGACAATGAAATGCCATCAACTACACCACTCCTGATGGTAAAATTCTAAGGGCCTCATGTTAATATCTTAATAACATACACACACACACACACACACACACACACAAAGATCCTCTCTTGTTTACATTGCGGCTGGGTAAATTTATCCAGCCACATTACATTGTGGCTGGGTAAATATCCACCACTATAGCCACCTCCATTTCAGTGAATAGCTGTTAACTTTATAATGAATGAATATAGTTAGCAAGTACTTTTTCTACATCAAAACCTGGCTTTTAAGCTTATTGCTGTAGCATCTTGTCTTACAACTGTGATTTGATTCATAGTGAACTTGCAGGTAAGTATTTCAAATGAATAATTATACAAAAAATTCCTATACAAAGCTTTACTCTGACTTGTGGCTGTATAACATTAATCCAATTTTTTATAGTTTTAAAATATAGACTGTTATCATTTGTTAAGAGAATCATCTTTCACTTTATCCTCTTTACCATTCTTTCTTTTATTTGTACCTGCTTTTTCCATGGGAAATTTCTTGGATGAAGCTTAAAAGAAAAAAACCAAAAAGCAAAAAGCTTCTGTACAACATTCCATATATTGGACCCCTTCTGTCACCTTTAGTTAACAAATGGTAAACACCACAGTGTACACTGTTGAGTTATGGATGCACGTGGGAGATTGCTAAGCATGAAAGAAGCCTAAGAGTCAAACAAGGCAATAGCCGAGGGTGACTCAATAAGCTTCTTGAGTGCTTGAGCAAACCTCCCAAGTGCATCCATATCTCAGAAGTGTACACTGTGGCATTTACCATTTGTTTTATAACATAACATTGATACAATTTGTGGAAAAAGAGTTTTCTTTTATTTAACAAATGTTACATGACCAGAAAAAACAAGCACGCACAGAGAACTAGTCTTTGCATTTGCTCACATAAGCAGCATACACCCATGGGCAGATGGTAGGCGCTGAATTAACCAATCCGAGCGTGCACTTTACTTTGGTTATGTTTACTTACAAAAAAATTTCATGTTCAATTTTTAAAGATTGAAATGACTTTCCATGCATGTGATAATAAAATCAGTGTGCTATCACTGAATTGAGTCAGTTGGTGTTCTCTCTGTGAAGTGCAAATGTTGCTTCTTCATAAACACACATGCCAGGTATAAAAGAAAATATCTTATAGATAGGGATTTTTACCATAATTAATTGAAGTTTAATGTACTATCTAACTTTCATAATTTCATAAAACCTAGACGGTCAAACAGTTTGGATAATACATTTAAAACAGTAACTTTTACCTTTCTTCCCTTTATTATTTGTTTTACTGGCAGCTCCAGGCTTTTGCTTGTTTGTGTTGGTTGTACTGGAACCTTGAATAGAGCAGGTTCACAATAATTCAATACCAAAAATCTCTGACAAACTTAAACAACTGCATTTTTTGTAAGGATCCACATTAGTGTATGAGCTGCACCTATTCATCAAAAAATTAATGTTTAAGTCGAAATAGGGGTGTAACTTATGTGTGGGAACATCTTGAAATTGTGCCCCAAGTTGGCATACTATAAATCAATGTATGGATGCACCTGTATCTAAATTCAGAAGGGTAAGAACAAAGTAAGTGGACAAGTCACAACAGGACACTTAAGCACCAAAGTTTTTTAAACATGGATGGCAGTTCTTTTATTCCTCTTGCTCAATACAGCTGTTTTTGGTCATTACAGTTCACTTTAAAATGCGGAAACAAACACCTTACATTTGAAACATTTGCATTAAAGCGTACACCAATTAAAGTTTTATTCTTCTTTTGTTGGGTTTTACATCTCAAAAACCTCTCTGCTTAAGTTCTCTAATAAGGAGACATGAAACCCTAATCTGTAATACTACAAGAATATTTCTCAACATGTAACTGCAATAGAAAAGGTGTAAAATGAAAATGTTAGTGATGGTTATGGTAATACTTATAAATTAAAAAGCTTTCCAATGTGAGTAATAGTTTCCAAAAACATGACCCTTTTTGAAGCCTTAATTAGAGCTGTAACTTGATAGTTCTTATTAACCGAGTGGGAGGTCTGTATGGGAGAATCTTGACCGAGGTCGCCAGTACAGACCGAACACAGTTCGGTCTGTATCAGCGACGGAGGTCAAGATTCTCCCATACAGACCGACCTAGCTCAGTTAATAAGATGTTTCTTGTAATGGCTGTGTCTTATATGCCAATGTTTTATATTCTTTGTACTTTTTTTTTCTAGACCGGTCTAGATGCTGGTCTAAATGGGAAAATCTAGACCGCTTTCAATATTGATTTCAGTCAATCAAATTTGTGAATTCGGTAGTTACCAGTCCTTGAGAGACACAGCCATATAATAATGAATGTTATTTAAGAAGTAACATGTTAGCTATAGATATTTCAACTTACTATATGCTGTCATTTGCTTTCTAAAAAAAATGGGGGAAATGTATATGCAGAACAAATTCAAATACACGGATTTACTCTTCTAGGTGCATATCAACCGACACAAAAAAGGTAACAAAATAATCAGTAATCACTCACCACTCAATTCATCCTCTTTCCCAATACTTGTGCTGACTTCATCAACTCTTGGCTGTTTTGGGGGCATTTTCTGGCATTGATCTGAATATATGGAAATTTTACAATGATTCAAAACCTCTTGGACAATGAAATGCCATCAACTACCCCACTTCTGATGGTAAAATTCTAAGAGCCTCATGTTAATATCTTCATAATATATACACACAAAAAAGATCCTCTCTTGTTTACATTGCTGCTTTGTGGCTGGCTGAATATATCCACCACTGGCCACCTCCATTTTGAACAGTGAACAGTTGTTACCTTAATAGTGAATTATCGCAGTTGGCAAGTATTTTTTCTGTGTCTAAACCTGGCTTTAAAGCTTACTGTAGCATCTTGTTTTATGACTAGGATTCAATTTATAGAGAACTTGCAGATAAGTATATTTTAAATGAATAAATATACAGAAAAATTCCTTTACATGCATGGCTTTACTATTGTGGCTGTATAACATTGATACAAGTTTAAGAATAATTTTTAAAATAGGGTGTCATCAGTTAATGTAATGAGTCATCTTCCACTTTATCTTCTTTACCATTCTTTCTTTTATTTGTACCCACTTTTCCAGTGGGAACTTCCTTGGATGAAGCTTAAAGGAAAAAAAAAAAAAAACAGAAAAGAATTAAATTAGCTTCAGTACAACATTCCAAACACTGCACCCAGGGCTTCTATCACCTTTATGAAAAAAAAAATCACAGTTTCAAATTTCTGAAAAATGGCTTTTTATGCATATGATCATAATAACTTCAGTGTGGTAGACTTGAGTAACCTAAGCCTTTCTTCTCTTTTTGTTTTATTGCTAGCTCCAGGCTTTTGCTTGTTTGTATTGGTTGTACTTACACCTTGAATAGAAAAGGTTAAGAATAGTTCAATACTAACAATTTCTGACAAACTTAAACTACAGAATTTTTTTTTAACCGTCCACACAAGTGTACGGGCTGCACCTTTTTATTAAAAAATGTTTAATTCAAAACAGGAGTGTGATTTGCTTGTGAGAACATCTGGAAATTGTGTCCCAAATTGGCATATAAATCAATGCAGGGATGCACCTGTATTTAAATTCAGAAGGGTGAGAACAGAGTAGGTGGAACAAGTCACAATAGGACACTGCAGCACCAAAGTTTTTTAAACATGGATGGCAGTTCTTTAATTCCTGTTGCTCAATACCTTACGGTCAAAAATTAGCATTAAAGTGCATAAGAATTAGTTTTATTCTTCATCTGGTTGCCATTTGCATTTCAAAAACCTTTTGGCTTAAGTTCTCTAATAATAAGATGTAAAACCCCTTAGTTATACTATGAGAATGTTTTTCATCATGTAACTGCAATAGAAAAGGTTTAAAATTGAATAGTTAGTATTAGTTGTGGTAATACTTGAAAATTAAGAGGCTCTAGCTCTAATGTGAGTGTAACAGTTTCCAAAAAATGACCCCTTTGAAGCCTTATAGACCTTTAACAGAGTGTCATTAAAAGAGAACATATTACTTATACAGTAGAACCTTGATTTAATGAACCTCTACATAACCAAGTCCTCAGTACGACAAACTATGCTTCAGTTTCAGCCCAGCTAAAGTTACAGTAAAATTTATGTCACAGAACCTTGATATAATGAACCCTCAATATACGAACCAATTTCCCCAGTCCCTAATGGTGCTTCGATGAACTGACTATATGCTGTCATTTAATTGCTTTCTGAACAAACTGGTGACAATGAATATACAAAAAAAATTCATAGACAAGGATTCTAACTCTTCTAGGTGCATATTAACCATCACGAAAAAGCAAGAAAATTGTCAATTATAAATACTCACCACTAATTCCATTCTCTTTCCCAACACTATTACCAGCTTTATCCATTTTTGGCTTTTTAAGGGGGATTTTCTGGCATTGATCTGAAGCTAAAAAGTTTACAATAATTGTAAAACCTACTGGGCAAATGCTACCTATGTACTTTTTCTGGGTCAAATCCTGGCTTTAAAGCTCTTTTCTAATATCTATGATCTGATTTATAGAGAACTTGCGGGCAAGTATTTCAAATTAATGGTTAAAAAAAAAATCCAATAGGAAACTTTACTCCGACTTGTGGCTGTATAAAATTAAGTAATACAATTTTAAGCATTTTTAAAATAGCCAGGGAATTATTAGATGTGGTAAGTCATCTTCCACTATTTCCTCTTTACCATTCTTCCTTTTATTTGTTGCTGGTTTTTCAGTGGGAGCTTTCTGGGAAGAAGCTTGAAAAAAAAACAAAAGTTTCAGTACAATATTCCATACATAGAACCTCTTCTATTGATCACCTTTATAACAAAAATACCGTTTAAATTTTTTAAACTTGACTACCCATGCATGTAATAATTATCAATGATGCTATAAATTCCATGTGCTATTACTGATTGAATTAAGTCAGTTGATATTCTGTCTTAGAATTGCAAATATTGCTTTTTCATGAACATGCACACATGCCATAAGTGAAGAAAAATGTCTCACTCAATATACCATAATTGACTGAAGATTTATACTGGTGTGGGACCTGCCATTGTGACCATGCATGCACCTCTTATGACAGACCACTTCTTTAAAATACCCAAAGTTTGCAAGTCAAATTACTTTACATTTAACCACCTGTCATAAGCAACCACCTCACAGAGAGATGCTCGTTTGCAATTTATAACTGTTTTTAACCTGCCTTAGCTAGGTGATCACTTGACAGTCAGTGGACTTCATCTCTCACAAGTGGAAACTGAAAATTGTTTCCACAGATGCTGTAAAAGCGGAACCCCTGGAATGATTGGCAAGAAAGTGATAAATCTATAATAATTGTCACCTTTACTTTTCTTCTCGTTATTGGTTGTCTTTTTGGGAGGTCCACGTCTCTGCTTCTTGGTGATGATTTTACCTGAAATAGATAATTATAAATTCAATACTAATAATGCCTAGGCCTTCATTCTGAAACAACAACACAATTTCAAAAACTAATTTGTTACAACTCATTAATTGTCTTGGATGATTAATGAGTTGAGAAAAACTTTTAACTAAAAGCATACAGTTTCACATGTAGTCTATTATATCCAGTAATAAAATTTTTAATTAAGATAGCAATGAAATTTACACCAGATAAAATTGTCTCCAAAAATTCACCAAGATTTATGCAAAACAAAAGATGGCATTGATTTGTATCATGCATTATAATGAGTGGAGTAACAATTAATTGGTTCTCCTGCATCTACTAATTAGTTAATTTGGTTAGGCAGGGGATGTTAAAGAACCCACTCACGAGATTACTGTGATGTGGTCTGGCCGGTTTAATGGGCCCACAGTAATTGGCACAAGCTGTTGTGGAGTCCCTGCCTGTCAGCAGAGCTAATAGATTAAATTAAATTAAATTAAATTGCACATCTACCATATTTATTCACCTGTTAGGTGAGCCAGTCAGTTATGGTTCCATTAATAAGAACTATCATAAACACCTGCATATGAACCACACTTTTCTTCCCAAAATTTTCATATCAAATCAGGGATGCAGCTTATCTGTGAACACATCTGGAAAAGTGCTCTAACTTTGCATA
>NC_142519.1:55621612-55654112 GCF_964205215.1 Stylophora pistillata
AATAGATCTCAATGCAAGTCCCTTGATGTCTTCATAACTGACATTAATAAAGTCTGAAAACACAGAGTTACATTCCACATAGTTACCAAGAGTCACTTCATTAGCATCATTACCTTGCGCAGAATTCTTCTCTATTAGTGTGGCATGGATACGATCAATCTTGTCAATGAAATAATCAGCGAAAGAATTGGCTAGTGCATCGCTACAAGATGATGGATACCGTGCAGTTGATTGCTTTTGTAGTAGTTTTGATACTGTATTAAACAAAACCCGTTGATCACTTGAGTTTTCAGTAATGATGGTAGTGTAGTAAGAGGATTTCAACGACTTGATCAAATTATTCACAACGCAGCACTGACGATTATATTCTTGTCGATCAGCCTGCAGCCTGGTTCTTCGCCATTTTCTTTCAAGGCGTCGTCGCTTATGCTTCTCTACAGATACCTCATTAGTGTACCACAGAGCAGCAGGCCTAATAGTAACAACTCGGCGCTTGACAGGAGCATGCTTGTCCATTATTGATCTTAATAAGGTGTCATACTGTTGAACTAGATGGTCGAGATCGCTGGATGGGTCGATGACGAGAGGGCAGTCAGCAACATCACTAAGAAACGACTCCATGTCAAGAGACCGAAGCTTCCGATAGAAGATAACTTCCTTCCTAAACTGGGGCTTTCTTATGGAGACATCACACATTACCGCCAAAAGAGCCCATAAATATGAATCTAATAATCAGTTAACAAAAGACACCTTACATTGCACATCTACCATATTTTAATCACCTATGAGGTGAGCCAGTTATAGTTCTCATTAATTGGAACTACCACAAACACCTGCACATAAGCCACACCTTTTCCCCCCAAAAATTCCATATCAAATCAGGGGTGCAACTTATCTGTGAACACATCAAAAGTGCTCTAACTTTGCATAAATCAACACTATTCATCAATAATTAGATGTAGTCTGTCTTACTAGCAAACTAACCGCAATAACCTAATTAATAAAAATAAACAAGATAGAAATTGATCATTACTAGTTTGGTGGCTCCCGAAAAAGCCATTTTGTTCATATGGTTAGCATAAGCTTACATTTTTTTTTTTTTTTGGCATCACATTCACTTTTAGTATTGAATCCGTTTCTAGTCATTTCATTGTCTAATTCAATTTCAGGCAATACTTTTTCTAAAGCTCCCTTTACAGCTACCTTGACTTTTTCGTTTGTTTCAACCTTTTCTGTAATCCTCTCTTCGAAAGCTTTAGTACCAATGTGAGGGATCAGTGACCCCAAACTCAATAACCTAAAATCACGTTTTACATTCGCTATGGGACTTCCCATGAGATTGTACATATTGAAATCGCCCCCATTTTTTGCAATTCAGCGAGGTTAAGCCTTCCTCATAAGAGACCTTTGAAACAGTTAAGGGAGGCTTTAGCTCCCTTTCACAGCTAAATATTACTTGACATGGAACCTTGCCTGGCATAAACAAATGCTTCAAAACCTACTTGTATCCAGTACCCTTTCACCTACTCAAATACCTGGCTACGAACAATAAACAAACTGAAGACTTAGGTCCAAAACTCTATTGAAAATCTGCCTGGAAGTAACAAAATACTGGTTGAACAATACTAGAGTAAGGTCAAATATGAGTCTTTAAGTCAGCAGATATGATGTCTATACTATTCTAACTGAAAAACAAAGGTAACTGGGATTCAAAGTATTACCCCATTTTGAATATTATTGAATTCATGCTTGACAATGTTGGATGAAGCAATCACACTTGTGATTTCTTTTGATTTCTCTTAAAAAACTTTTTTTCCAAAATTTAAGCTGCCAAACTCAAGGTGCAGCTAAAGGAGGATTAGTCAGGTATCCCACAATTCCACACTTCCAACTATATTATCAATTCGTTCTAGTCACGTAATCACTCAGTCAATATGGAGGTAGTTGAGATCAACAGCGAAGTGCACTAGCGTTCGCCACTAATTTATGTCAAATGCTAGGATTTGGATAGTCAGACTTACATCTAATTTTCCAATTCGGCTTGTTGTCCGAGACTTCCAGGCTTCTCAACGTGATATTTTTTCAATTTACCCAAACAGCTAGAGGATGAAAGCAAAGATCAAAGACCTTCAGTGCTTATAATCTTCGACTTCAAATGAGTCGAAAATCGGTCTCTTGCCGCTTCGGATATTCGACCATATGACGAATATAAAGGAGACAACAACACCCCAGAAATACCCTGGCTAGACTTACAAGTCTCAAATTGCAGTTGCTACCCGACGAAAGGAAAAATCACCGTGACAAGCCAGTCTTCTGGAGAAGTGGCAAGCGACTCGAGTTACCAAAAGAAATAAAGAAAACACTCCGTCACAAGATACTAACTTTAATTCAGGAGCAAACCTTTACACAGATGTACTAAAAGAGGCATGTAATACAGGTAGCAAAGGCTATTGATCGATCAAACGCGGGCCGGGTGATACACTAGTCGAGGAAAGACGTCAAAATTTTGGCGCCAATTTAAACAATTTTGAACGGTCACATATTAAAAATTGCTACAAAATTTGGGGACTTAGGGGACCTTCGCTAATATTGAAAAGTGCCATCATTCAGGCACCACCAGGCAGAATAATAATTATGCTTAAGTATCCACCAGTAATAACACAACAGGCAAATATCGATCAAGCGTTAAAGTAAAGCGCATAAACAAAGCCACTCAGTCGTGCATACCACTCGTAACAAAGGCGTTTCTTTTTTTAATTTAGAGAAGAGCAGTTTCAAGTACTTAAGTCAACTTAACTGTTACAAGAATACATAAAACCGTTCAAATCACCTTCCGTGCTCCTGAATAAGGACAAACAGCTGTTTAAAATTCAGTCGACTCTCCAGCGAGTGCACTCGAATTCAACGGAATGTGACACCTTCTCATCGATAATAACCCGCAAGGGCTAAAGGGATACCCGACTAATCCTCCTTTGGTGCAGCCGATTTGTCGGTTGCCGCTTCTGCATCAGTGTTTATGATATTAATTAACAACTGTAATTTTAAAAGAACTGCTATTTACAAAACATAAATTCTCATAAAATACTAACTTGCAGAGTATATTTAATATGGTTAATAAAACAGGAAGTGGCTGAAATCTTCAGGAATACATTAATCAGCAGTGTAAATACATCTTTCATGCAATAAAAAATGACAAATTTTCAACTTCCAAAAATCACTATTCCACAGAGTACCCTAGTGGGTAAAAAGCACTATCACCAAAAGGCTTTGTTTAAATTACAAGTACCTCTCTGATGGGAAGTCTCCCATTTGTCAGCTGTCATTTCCCTACAATAAAAAGGACATTACAATTTTTTTCAATTGTGCACACTGTATTCAGATGTTTTCTGACTTGCTGTCAGAGTGTTTTTTCTTTATTAAATCTTTTTCAGTTCAATATACTTGTATCAAAAAATAAATTCAAACATTATATAAAAAGCACAAAGAGAAAAGCAGCATCATTCTTAGGAAAGCTGATAAAACAGACAGCCATTTGACTTTTCTGCCTACAACTTAGTAGTCCATAGCTTCAATGGCTTTGGAAGAAATTTCAAAAATGCTGAATAAATTTTTGAGTATACTGGCTGCTGAGCATGTAGGCCAAAATAAAAAACCCCAATTAATTTAAACCTGCTTTCTGAATAGCTATAGTCGGGGGTTAAATGGGCAACTATAAACTACTCTTAACAATAGCTTTTGGAACTGGTCAGTTCAAATACCTTTAGGTTTCTAGAAAAATTGAATTCCTATCACCCAGCCACAAAAGTCTCACCTTAGGAAGTGAAAAAGTTCCTTAGGTCCTAAAGCCATAGTTTTCTGGCCTGGCTTTAAACAATTCCCTCAACTGACAGGCAAGTTATCTTTAACCTAGGGCGCTGAAAATTTACCATTCACATTAGTTATGGTTACTCCAAACCTTTGTGGGTCAACCTTGGCCAAAAATTTTATTTTTTTCAATCATGTTTCAGTTAATTACTTAAACTAACTTTCCCAAAAAGGCAAGGTAAAATTTTAACAGACAACAGTTCAAGAAGAAAAGGTATTTTTGCAAAAAATGTCATTAACTATCAGGGTGATTGCTGTCATTACCTCTACTAGGCGTGAACTTCCATACTGCATTAATGCACAATAAAAAGCTTCAATGTGAGACTCTATTTTAACTCAACTTTGTCAACAAGCACCTTTCAGTGCTATATATTTCAAAAGTAAATTAGTCAGTTTCTTAGTATGAAACATTGAAAAGGAAAAAAAAAGGCCTTGGTTAAAAAGTCAAAGCAAAGCAGAACCAGAAAAGCCCGTAGAGTGTCACTTTGCCTGTTGTAATTAATGGGGTTATACACCCAGTCCAAATTTCATCAAATTCCACAATTCTACATACCCTATTTATCAGTTTGAAGGGAGCATTTTTTTTCAAAACAAAATTGTAAGTTTAGGACTTCTTAACATCTAATGCCTTTTTGGAGAATTAAAATTAAAGTAAAATCAATTTTGCAGTTGTTGTACCATTTCTATTTTTCCTATTGCCCTTCAGTTCCTTGTACAGTGTGTAACTTTTCTTGCATTACACTCGCAGTTTTGAGCCCTAATTTTTTCTTATGTGTTGCTATAATTTTTGTGATTGTGTGATGTATTACAATCAAATAATTAAAATGTTTTTGATACTGTGATGCCTAGTGAGCTCCTCATCCCAGGCATAGATGACTGTGGCCATGTTTGTGTCAAATAATTGCACACTGAACATGATGAAGTGTGCAAATTATTGAAGCTATTTTGAATTGTCTCATAGAAATATTGTAAGAGGAAGAAGTGACATATTTTTCTGCAGAATCTGACGAGATTTATCAATGTTTTCCTTCCCCCGCAAGATACTGAATGGATAGAGGACCTAAAAAAACACATTTGTGCAAGTTGAAAGTTAAATGTGATACCTGAACAGATAGAACTTTTGAGGTCCCCACTCTCTCTATAGAAGAAAATAACTCAGTTGCTTCAAGTTAGTGTACCAGTACTTCAGAGAAAGCATCAGAAATTAGGTATCAGTGATAATCTCCAATAGTTACCATATTCAATAGTATTGTGACATCTCTGATGAGAATTTAGATAAGGGCTACTGCTGGGAACTAAACGCAAGTGGTATAAATTTAAGTGGAAGATTTTTTACTAGCTTCAAACATATTATTTCTTTAAGAAATATCAGGCCTTTCAGCTTTATAGTGTTGGTAATGTTTGAACCAGAAGAAAGCAAATGGGTAGTTGTGATTTCCCAGTTTTGTTTTTCCATTCAACTTGCTGCATTGATTTAATTTGTGATTTTATTTAAAAAAAGGGATGATTCCTGAACAAGGACAGTTCTTGTTGTGACTGCAATTAAATTCAATGTCCCTGTACCTAAAAGGCCTGATTTTTATAATCCAGGCCACTAATTAAGTTACTGCAAAAGTACTAGAGAGTGGAACCTATTTTTACTAAACAATTTCATAAATTACCTCATTATGACCAAGTATCTAACTAACAGAATGTCCACAACTTTTTGTATTTTCAAAAACAAGCCCAATGAGTTTTCTTATGCCACATTTCACATTAATTTGTCCACATTTAATACAAGGGAAAATCATTTTTGGATAGCTTTGCTTGGTAGTTAAACAATGACTCAACCTGGTTAGGCTGTTTCTATTGTGGTAGCAATATTTCCGCAATGGTTTTGTACCTTATGCTGAAACATGGCAAATTTTCTTGAAGTATGATGATCATACTGAATTTCTTTTTTGCTCATCTGACACTGTAAGTAATAGAATCAGCTGACTGTGTGGTTACTTGGAGCAGTTTTATCAATAAAATTTGTTTACAATTTGCTGGAGTTGCTTATTTCTTATTTCACTGTGGCTTTTTTCTCTGATATTGTCGAATAGGTTTTTGAGGATTTTTCCACAACAGAATAAATGTTAAAACTACACTGGCAGTTTTAAGGCATAAATAGACTACCAAAAAAGATTTAACAATTTTTAAAGGATTTAAGTATTTTAGTTCAATGTCAGTTCCCCCATAACTAATCAAACAATGAAAGATGCTTCATCTTGCAATTGTTCAATATTCTAGATAATAATCTAGAATATTCTACAAACTTAAATGTGGATTTAAGTTTGTAGAACATTTCTACTACCTGCCATACAAGATATTTTTCACTTCTTTTAACCTAGCTGCTTTGATAGTCCTAAGGGGTAGGGGGGGCCTAGCTATTTTTGCAATTACACCTAGAGGAGTCATGACATTTTTAATTCTCATAGAGTAGGGTCAGGATATTTTTTTTAAGTCTCACTGAAAATCTTGCCAGCCCACCCCCTCCCATAAATAATGAATGCTCCCTTGGGTCCTCCATCCATTCAATATCTTGTGGGGCAATTAAAAAAAGCTTCAAGAATTCCTGCACTTCGTCACGTTTAGAGTGCAATTAGTTATAACAAACATGACGGTTTCCTCTACGCCCGAGACAAGGAGCGCGCAATGCATCATGGATTAAAATAATTAATTTGATCAAAAAAAAATTGCAACACTTATACGAAAACAAATTAGGACTACTAAATTCGAGTGTAATGCAAAATTAATTTCACACCAAATAATAAATAGCTGGGCAATATGACAAATAGGTATAGAGATAGTACAATAAAATAAAACAAACAGGGCCAATATTTATTTGACTAACTGCAAAATTGATTTAAATTTTTGCAAAACAAATGAATTAATTTTGAACAGAATGGCAGGCCTCCATACGGAGTTGATATAATTTGCCGAAAAGGCGTTAAATGTTTAGAAGACCTAAACTTGCTCCTTAGTTTTGAAAAAAATGCCTCCTCTTCAAAAACCAGTAAATAGGGTATGTAGAATTGTGGAATTGCCGAAATTTGGATTGGGCGCTGACTGAACAAGGAACAATCAAATACACTGTACTTTCCTGGTGGTGGCCTTGGAAAGTTACCCTGTTGCGAACTTTTCAATACTCGAACTTGAACGATTTCTTAAAAGAGACCAAGTAAGAATACACGAAAATGTGATTGACACGCTGCCTTAACAAAGTTGACATAAAACATTCACAAAGACAAAAACTTTGTATGTTCGTTGAATGTGTGCAACCATCCCTAACTTCGGTGTTCAGAAATTACCCGAGCAATTCCCCTCAGCAATTTGACGGTCAAATACCGGCAAGTTCACGAGAAGGGGACATAGGGGGTTCTGAATACCGCAACACCGCAAAGAAAAAAAAACAAACACCGCATCCCTGAAAACATCATACAAACATCGTACACAGTAAGGTTTGAGATCACCGCAACATCGCAATGCGAGTTGTTCTTTACCGCAATACTGCATTGAAAATGGGGTAACATCGCAAACCCCATATCATGTGCCCCTCCTTCGAATCCAAGCAACTTGACGCTGCATTCTGCTGGCTAGATAATTCCCTTGATGACATATTTAAGTTTAAATTATCAAACCCCCTTATATATTAGATATTTTGATAAAGCGTTAGATAGGAGGATTAATAATCGCAATCGTTAGACTTAAAGATTAACGCCCGTATGAAGAAAAAATCCTAACACTTACCGTGTAGACCTCAGTATCGACGAAAGAACTATATTATGTCGATGTTATGACGTTAAATAAGGGGAGAAATGATGTTGTATTAGCTTGTCTATCCGTTACTTTTGCGCGCCTAAGAAAACCAGGCCCCAGTTTTCTCTCTCCTCCACGGTCGATGCTCAATCTGGACCCATATCCCCTCGTCGGCTCCTAGTGCTCCAGTCATACCATTCCAGATATATTTTTCGCGCAAACCAGCCTAAAAAAAGTTACGCGTTACTTCACGTAACACGTAACACAGAAATCAGACAAGCCGTACAAACATGAGAAAATGACTCAAACAACTCTTGGCCAAGACATCAATATAGTTACAGATAATAAGAAGTCGTAATAATAATAATAATAATAATAATAAAATCTTTATTACCGTGTCAATGTATTTAGCTCATAGAGCTAATTGGGGACACCTACTTACTAAATTAATAAAAAAAACTATGTACAGTATCATAATAAGTAACAATACAGCCGATAAACTATGCATTAAAATTTTAAAATATTTAGAAATATCAACAGTGTTCAGATAACATAAAAATACTTGTACCATGCAGATAATTAAAAAAAAAAAAAAAAAAAAAAAAATCACGTGCTGCAAAGATTGCAGCAGTTGCCACTGTCTTCCACTAGGCTGACCAGGTCAACTCTACGGATTCTAGTTTTAAAGATACTAAGGCTTGGTAGTTCACGCATACCATTTTCTAATTTGGACCAAATATATGGTCCTTGATACCTTAGTGTGTGTTTACCATAGCGTATAGTGTTAAATCGTGGTATTTCAAAGTCACTATTCCTAAGGTTATAACGAGTACCCTTTCGAGTAAATATCTCAGATATGTAGCTGGGTACTAGATCGTTCTTTACTTTATACATTAGTGTTGCTATGTCCTGTAAGCGTCTATTATGAAGCGTAGGTAACTTAGCACGCTTAAGAAGTTCCTCATATGTCTCTGTTGTTGTTTTGAAGACCGCACGCAGGGCTCGCTCTTGGATGCGTTCGATTTTGCGCCCATCTGAAGATTTACAAAAGTTCCAGACTAAATGACTGTATGTTAAATGTGGCATTATAGCTGTTTTATACAGTATGAGCGTAGCTTGGCATGGTATTAGGTTACGCAAGCGCATGAGGACTCCTACTTTCTGGCTGGCTTTAGTGCATATTTCGCTAATGTGTTGTGTAAAGTTAAGGTTCTTGTCTATATTTACTCCTAATAGCTTGATTTCTTCAGTTTTCCTGATCACGTCATTGGCGATGGTGAGAACGCTGCCCTTCTTATCTGCATCTATGTTTCTTGGGTTAATCGTAAGAGACTGAAACTTATCTGGATTTGCCAAGAGGAAGTTGTCCCTATACCATAACAGTGCTTGTTGACCCTGAGTCACTAGAGTAGATTCGACTTCTTCATAGGTTTTTCCTGTCACATATAATTGGTGGTCATCAGCATAGAGCGTAAGGTTTGAGTCAGGGATATGAAATGCCATATCATTTTGGAACATGTTCCAGAGGAGAGGGCCAAATGACGATCCCTGAGGGCAACCACGTTCCATAATTCTCCATTCACTCGTGTGGCCATTTATTTTTACTCTGTTTAGCCTGCTATCAAAAAATGATCTAATCAGTTCAAGTGAACTGCTATTAAAACCGTAGGCATCCAGCTTTTTTAGAGTGAGTGGATGGCTTAACGAGTCAAATGCTTTACTCATGTCAGCAGATAATATTGTTACCAGCTCTTTTCTGTCCACTGCAGACCTCCAGTCTTCAATCAACATCAGCAGGGTTGTCTCACAGCTGTGTTGTTTTCTATAAGCTGTCATCCTGTGGTACAGAGCAGGGTCATAATGTCTGGTCACTTGTTTGCTTAGTAAATGTTCAAAAATCTTGTCCACACATATAAGTGAAGTGATTGGACGATAGTTCGATTTGTCTTGTCTGTCTCCCTTTTTAAATACAGGGGTCCATTCGCCTTTCTTCCATTCAGATGGCCACTCGCCTAAGTCAATGCAGTTATTGTAAAGTCTAGTCAGGGATGGTGCAATTCCTTCAGCCACTCCCTTAAAGAGTTTTGGTGGTGCTGTCACATCCCACCCATACGACTTTCTTACATTGAGATTTTTAAGAGCACACTGCACTTCCTCTTTGTTAAATTCTTTGAAATGAAATTTATTCCCCTTGTAACCGCTTTCAATAGCCTTGACACTACTGTGGTTCCTATGATCATTCTCGGTTAGGCTGGTGATATGATTGCCTCCTATATTCGCTGCCACCGTATTAAAATGGCCTGCTAGGAGTTCAGCCACCACAGTTTGGTCTTTCTCGACCTCGCCATCTTCAGTTTTCAAACATATAGCATTGCTGTCTTTTGTCTTTGTACTGATGAATGGCCTGAATGTGTTAAAAAACTCGCTGGGCTTAGATTTCAGCTCTTCCGATTTTCTATACCAGTAGGCCTTTATTGCCTTTCTACGTTCCCGTGTTGCAATGTTCCTGTATTTTCGTTTGAGCTCAAAGTTTTCAAGAGAGCGATCCTTTGCAAATTGAACTGCAAATTTTCTCTTATCTCTGATGGCTTGCTTCCATTCTGGAGTCATATAGGGTATATCGTTCTCCCTGACTCGTTTCTTTTTAGTAGGTGCGTGTTTATCCACAACGCTCTCAAACAGTCCCTTCCAATAATCATATTGATCGTCCACATTACAAAAAATCTCTCCTACATGCCAGGGGGCAGCCTCCAAGTCCCGGTTAAGCTGTTCGAAATCAGTACTTTTTGTCTGCCGGAAAGTAGTAGTGCGAGTCTTGTGTTTGTGAACTTTCTCCATCATTTCTCCAAACACCATATGGTGGTCACTCATTTCTGGCTGATAAACCCCACATTTCTTGAACAGTTCAGGATTGTTGGTTAGGATAACGTCCAAAAGTGACTCCGAGTGAGCTGTAACTCGGGTGGGTTCAGTTATCATGCACTGTAGATTATTGACTTCTTCCAGGTCCTTCAGAAGTTTCCCCTCAGCACGATCCACAACGTCACCAGCTGCTACACACAGTAACAAGCCGTAACAGCCCGTCACAAGTAGTAACTAGCCGTGACACACCATATAACAGAACGTCACAAGCCACTACACACAGTAACAAGCCGTAACAACCCATCGCAAGTAGTAACTGGCGGTTACACACCGTAAAAGACGGTCACAAACCGCTACACACAGTAACAAGCTGTAACAGCCCGTCGCAAGTAGTAACTAGGGAGCTTAAGATACAGACGTTTTCGGGGAGACGGCGACGTGACAACCCAGGTAGACTGGGTTAGAGGTTGCCGTTTTCGCGCCGTAATTGAAGTTGTTAAGATTCTGATGACGGCTGGCCTTTGCAAATTCTTCGAAGTTCGTCGAGTTTCGCTTTATAAATTGAGGCTTTTTTGTCGTAGTATGGTTACGTTTGAAGAATTCCGCCACCTCGTCCTTTACTACCACGCTAATCTTATTGGCGATGAAGAGTTCTTGGTTTTGTACGAAATATTTCCGTCTAAAAACCCTAATTTTCCAAATGAAAATCTCCATAGATCTGAGGTGTACGGTTTCGAGGTGCATCTACGAATTGATAAAGGGAATGGCAGCAAGCAAAAATTCCCTTTTATGTTAAGAATTCAAGTACTGTATGCGTACGTGCCCAAAACTTACCTCGACGATTTGGACTTCACTGTGTTGCCTCGGTCATTTTAACCTAAAGAGAAAACAAAAGGTCTCTTGAGTTGGCCGAGACATCGTGTGATGATTTGTGCGAAATGTGATAAATGCAATCACTTTAATACAAGTGACAAAATTGGAATTATATTAAATAAAACAAACAAGATCAACTCACGTTTTCACCACGACGGCAAACTCACTGATCTCACGTCGCCAACGTGAGGGCGACGGCGGGGCCGCATACGCAGTCAATCTCGCCCCAATCTTAATCGGTCTCCATGTCGCCGTCGCCACGAAAACGACTGTATCTTAAGCTCCCTTCTATCCGTGACACACCGTAACAGAGCATCACAAGCCACTACACACAATAACAAGCCGTAACAGCCCGTCACAAGTAGTAACTGGCGGTTACACACCGTAAAAGACGGTCACAAACCGCTACACACAGTAACAAGCCGTAACAGCCCGTCACAAGTAGTAATTAGGGACCTTACGCAACCACGACGGCGACGGCAACGAGGACGTGGAAAAACAAGAGATCTAATTGGCAGAACAATAGCTCAGCACGTGCGTTTTAAAACTTAGTACATTTCTTAGCCTTCCTTACAAAACAACAACGTGAAATCGCCAAAATTTGCGTCGTCTGCGAACCGAAACCGCGATGACAAATTATTTTAATTTCCATTTGGAACTCAACGCTCCTTTTATACCTCATGCTGAAGTTGAGCTGTGACGCCGTATTAGACAGTAAGCTCCTGCAACCATTTTTGAAATTCTAACTGAGAGTAGAAATTCATTTTTTAATCGAAGTCTTCCTTGGCGTTGCCGTCCTGATTGCGCAAGGTCCCTACTATCCGTGACACACAGTAACAGAGCGTCACAAGCCACTACACACAGTAACAAGCCGTAACAGCCCGTCACAAGTAGTAACTATCCATGACGCACAGTAACAGAGCGTCACAAGCCACTACACACAGTAACAAGCCGTAACAGCCCGTCACAAGTAGTAACAAGTAGTAGCCCGTCACAAGTAGTAACTCCGTCTCCTGCATCTATTAATTAGATAATTTGGTTAGGCAGGGGACGTTAAAGAACCCACTCACGAGATTACTGTGACGTGGTCTGGCCTGTTTACTGGGAATTGGGGGGAGGGGGCATCTTCAAATAAGTTTCCTTCGATTGTTTGTAAACTGCTGATGCAGTCTGGCCAAAGTCCCCCGAACAATGTTGTGATGCGCATTTGATCATATCGACATGTTAATTTGCGCAATATAAATATTAAATTATTATTATAATTATTATTATTATATAACTATCCATGACGCACAGTAACAGAGCGTCACAAGCCACAACACACAGTAACAAGCCGTAAAAGCCCGTCACAAGTAGTAACTATCCATGACACACAGTAACAGAGCGTCACAAGCCACTACACACAGTAACAAGCCGTAACAGCCCGTCACAAGTGGTAAGTTTCCATGACACACAGTAACAGAGCGTCACAAGCCACTACACACAGTAACAAGCCGTAACAGCCCGTCACAAGTAGTAACTATCCACGAAACACAGTAACAGAGCGTCACAAACCACTACACACTATAACAAGCCGTAACAGCCCGTCACAAGTAGTAACTAGGGACCTTAAGCAGTCAGGACGGCAACGCCAAGGAAGACTTCGATTAAAAAATGAATTTCTAATCGTAGTTAGAATTTTAAAAATGGCTGCATGAGCTTACTGTCTCATACGACGCCACAGCTCAACTTCAGCATGACGTATAAAAGCAGCGTTGGGTTCCAAATGGAAATTCAAATAATTTTCCGTCGCGGTTTCGGTTCGCAGACGACGCACATTTTGACGATTTCATGTTGTTGTTTTGTATAGGACGGCTAGGAAATGTACAAAGTTTCAAAATGCACGTGCTGAGCTATTGTTCTGCCAATTAGATCTCTTGTTTTTCCACGTCCTCGTTGCCGTCGCCGTCGTGGTTGCTTAAGGTCCCTATTATCCGTGACACACCGTAACAGAGCGTCACAAGCCACTACACGCAGTAACAAGCCGTAACAGCCCGTCACAAGTAGTAACTAGCCGTGACACACCGTAAAAGAGCGTCACAAGCCACTACACACAGTAAAAAGCTGTAACAACCCGTCACAAGTAATAACTGGCCGTTACACATCGTAACAGACCGTCACAATCCACTACACACAGTAACAAGCCGTAAAAGCTCGTCACAAGTAAACATATCGTATATAACAGACCGGCTCAGTCAATCGAAGGTAGCTCTTTCTGAAACAAATTTTTCCCCTTTCGTAAAAATACTCGCAACTCAAGAGCGGCAAAGAAGTATCTGGAACCGTCGGGACGTACCAAATAACAATTCTGGCAACGTACAGAAGAGACAGTTGTTTATCTCTTTTCCAGACAAAGACTGCATTTGTGTTGGTACTTAGACGAAATTTAGAGGGCATGTACTAAAACCAGTAACATTGTAACACCCCGGAACACCGTAACACCCGGAACACCGTAACACCCCGTAACACCTGTAACTGCAGTAATCGTAACCTTACAACACCACGAAGATAAAGACGATTTATTCGGTGCGAATGATGTTGACGGTATGTGGGTTGAAACTTAAAAACAATAAATGAATACGAAATTAGAACAATGGACTGGTAAAAGTGACAGGGAACTGAGAAATACACTGAACCACTGAAAAATCTTGAAATAACAATACTTACCTTGTTACGATTTCTACGAAACTGCTGGGCGAATAGAAACTGCCCAAAGGCGAAATAAAGATAAGCTGGAGTAACTGATCAAAGCGAACTACTGTATGACTAACGGAAGACTAAAACTCTGAATTGAGAAAAACTAGGTCATATGCAAAAACGACTAGTTAAATTAAAGTGCAATTCACGCCTATATTACGAAAGAAAGTCATGAACGAAAAATACGTGACATAGAAACAACAGAAGCTAACTAACCAGCGAAAAATACTAACGAACGACGAGAAACAGCGACTACACAAAGAGACACCCTAATGATTGATAGAATGAGAAAACAAAGAAAACGTTTTGCGCGCCAAGACCCTACAACACCCTTACATTTATTCTTTACATGATCTGTAATGGGAAAACAAAACAACACCGTCAAATTCGTGTTTCGGCTTTTACGGTGTTACGGGGTGTTACGGTGTTACTGGTTTTAGTACATGCCAATTTAGACGGCGACGGCTTCTCTCAGATTCCAGAACTCAGTCCTTGGACACTTGATTGACGTCGCAAGCAGGTTGCGTTCCTTACACCGCTGTATGCACCGGTCGTGATCCGAAACGATATGACATAGTTTAAAGAAATTTAAGCTTTCGATGTTGCTGTTCCCCTTTGGCTCTGGTTGTTGTGGATAGAAAAAGATGAATAACAATTGCTTCTCGACCACAAGAGTGAGCAAGATTGCGAATAAACAACGCGTTATTACCACTCATTGTTGTTAAGCCACTTCAGTAATACAAGGCTTGTGTTGTAAAATTTCCATCACAAATTATCTTTAAAAGGCTCATGTTAGAAAAAGAAGTTTTTGAACACCTAGTTTTTCTCTTAAACAAGTGTAGTCAAGCGAGGCTTTTTATAACACTAATTTAAGTACTTTACATTAATTATCTTCACGATAACTATGAGCGCCTTTTAGTGTTGGCGGCCAGCAGGGTGGCCGAGAAAAAGCAACTGCGCGAAAGTACTAAGGAAATGTTTAGGAGAGAATTCAAATCAAAAGTAAAACAGGCCAACAAAAGTTTATATGTAAAAGATAGCTTTATCACTTGACGTTGTTTATGGAAAGAATTGGCTGATTTGGGCCTTCTATACAAATAAAATAACTATAACTATATTCCAATAGCCTTAATGCACCTACCTTCGCGTCCCCTCGACCTGCTCAAAGTATAGAGTAGCTGTAAACTCGAAACTCGACAGGACGAAAAATAATGTTCAATTCAGACGAATGAGTAAAGTCCAGTCCAAGTCCAGTCTGAATCAAGTTCAGTCTGAATCAAGTCCAGTCTATCCTCTGTTGTGACGGCTGTGACGGCGTCACACGCTTAAAGAACGAAATCGTACAAAATATATCGGGCATCAGATGAGGCACACGAGAATCTTGCTACGCATCCCAGGCGCTCAAATACTGTGGGATTTTTTGACCTTAAAGAGCCACTACGACGAAAATTTTTGTCTCTGGTTTTGACATCTTTTAGCGCCAATCAAGTTACTATGGCTAGAATTGTACTATGCGATAGTTTTTAGGTCGATGGAAGCGAAATACGCCTTGATATAGCTGGCCGAAATTCACGAAAAACCCGTCCGCCATTACTCAGCTCGCAACCGAGCGGTTTTACGCATGACTTGGCCTGTGACGTCATATGCGCACTTTCGCATCGTGCTTCGTGTGTTGTGACAGATTCCACAGTGGAAATTCTAGGCGTTTCTTAAGATGTATTCTTCCTCGAATTCTTCTTCCAGTTCATCTGAAAGTGAAGGCGAAGAATATTTTAACGAAGTATCTTTCGAATGTGGCAGTGTTGTTCCGTATGACGAGGATCTAGAGCCATTAGCCACCGAAGAAGGGGCTGCAAAGCAATGAAAGCGGAGCGATGCGATTTTCGGGGGGAAAATCGCTCGGGCGCTTGAACCCTTACGAAACAAGGCTTCCACCCTTGTCTTTCTTTTATGCATTACATTAACGACCAACTCAGACTTTAATATTCAAAATCGCTTAAAAAAAAAAACATTTTTGAGGCAAAAGGACGACTATACACCAAAGGTAATGTAATTCAACGTTTATCAATGATTTATGTACATAGTCAGCAATATATCACTCTTGGTGAGGCAAACGGTAAATCTGGTACATTCACTATAAAACAACAGTCGGCTTGTATGGGCCCCTAGCTGTGTTGCCACCAAATGTTTGACCGTTGGCAACATTCGCTCTTAAGCACCAGCAGGAAGTTTCTTCACGACGGGTGCACTCGATTCGCTCGAAATTAACCGCTTACATGCGGATTTAATTAGCATCAAATTAACGCATTCAAGCGGTCAAAGTAGGGTCTATTTACCTATGGTGAGCTTGTGACGTCTACTGTCAAGATATTTGTGCCCTTTTCTGACCCCTTTGACTAGCTGCTTTGTTTCCCTGCACAACGTGAACTTTTAGGTTATTGTTTCCCATTAACTAATTCTGACCCTTTTACTCTAAAATGGAAAGGCAATCCCGATTAATTTATTCAGAGGAACAAAAGGAAGTGCTAACCACGTTTTTCAACGAAGGAATGACCTCGACCAAGAAAACCATGTGCGACAAAATTCGCGCATATGCCGCGAGAGTCGGCATTTCCGAAAACCAAGTGAAGGTATTTTCCAGCTTACACCTTAAAGGATCCTCGGCCTAAAAGTGATTAACATTCATTTAACATAGGCACCAGGATAATTAATTTCCTACACTAAATTTCATGTATTCATGTATGTGGTTAAGACTTTCAAGCTATTTTGTCTCAGTGTAATTTCGGGTGTCTCGAAAACTAAGATCTAAGACCTGATCACCTCTGGAGAAAATTACTCGGCTCTACCAATTTTTAAGTGGGAAAATTCCTCTTTCAAACAGATAGTTTTAAAATTAAGATGAATATCTTCAAAAAGGAATAAACATCCACAACTTTGCGTTTAAAAATTCAAAGGCTATACTTCATTTGCTATGGCAGTTTCTAGTTTCCATTACATATTTTACATACAAAATATGCAATCTCTGCATACACTCTAGGGACACATTCCAGTTATTGTTTCTCATAGCAAAACTTTTCCGATAACTCTCGCAGATTCACAAGCTCATGCTGTAATGCTTGACCCAAAATGTGGTACGTTGCGAGTGAACCTTTTTCTTCCCTCCAATGCCTGAGCATTTGATATCCCTTTTCAGATAAAGCCTCGTTTGATTGGCTAATTTCTTCAAGCTTTGGATCTTTGATTCCCAAGCGGCGCCCTAGCTTTTTCCACGCACTACCAAGCCCAGAGGCAAGATGTTCCAATTCATCATCGCTAGGTGTGCCTTGTTTGACTAAAAAGACAAAGTTATTGTTAATGACAAGCATACTACCCCATTTATGGTTCACATCATAGGTTGAATATGAGGTCAATATCAAGTTTCAACGATCACACTAAAGGTGGCGTTTTGTAAACAATACAAAGTCTAAGGAAATGTTGGAAAAAATTTAAGTGTAAAGTAAAGCAACAGAGGCCTCTTTACGTGCTTACGCAGCCTCAAACACGAGGGGGGTTGAGAGAATTCGAGCATGTTATGCGACGTCGAGAAAAAAACACGAATTGGATCACGGACCGGATCACAGATCACGGATTTGCCTGCGAGAGCAAATTGGAAATTAATAAACAGCACAACCCAAAACAAACGAAAAATGAATTAGCTTTATAAAGATACATTTAATTTGATTTACTGTATGTTATACTAGACGCACACAAATACACACACAGCAAAAAGAGGAAAACCACTCGAGTAAAATTGTGAAAAGAAAACATATCTGTGTATCTATCTGTGCATCTAATATATATATTCATATATATATTAGAACATATAAAAAATTTTTTTTATATTTTTACGTCAGAAGCTGTCCATCTTCGCAATTTTTTAAACTTTCAATATATATATATATATATATATATATATTTATTTGTCATGGGGGGGGGGAATTCTATCATCTTGTCACTACTGTCGCACAAGTGAATATCACAGGTCTTACAAGGAAGAGTTGCGTTGCTTCACTTTTTCCCACTGAGTTATTCAGTGAGACGGTACCTGGTGGTTGCCGCTCACATCGTTGTCATGGTTACCCTCTGCGCTTGGCTTATGGCTCCAACTAGCATTTAGGCACCATTCCCTCTCTCTTCTACTATGGATGAGTTTAATTATTATTATAATTATTATTAATATTAATATTACCATTTCTTGGGACAGTTAATAGTGGGTGCATAATAAAATTAAAAAAACTCCCTTACCTTGTTGTTTATGTGCTTCATGCCTGAATTGTATCTTGGCTGGAGTTTCTGATCTGCTGGTGCTGGGTTCTGAGTGAAGGTAAGGACTACAATTCCCTGGGGATGCAGACTCCTGTGAGGGTTTCCACTCAGAAGCACTGTCATCCTCCTCACCTTCTTGATCCCTCTTACTACTAACACTGCAGCCATCGTCATCACCATAATCACCGTCACCGTTGTCCCCTTTGTCACCATCATCAACACTATTGCCACCATCATCATCATAATCATCATCAAGAGGGATCAACTCTTGCTTACTTTTTTGTTTCTTCCCTCTTCTCATCATTTCAGTGGGTGTATTTCTATGCCTTTTCCCTCTTACCAGCGGAGACCTCGTACTCTTTTCACTCTTATCTCTTAACTTTTTTGTCTCCATACGCCTTCTTGTCTCCTTCATTAGCTCATCATCATCTTCCTCTCCTGAAGATGATGATGATGATGATGATGATGATGATGATGATGGCTCACAGTCTATATTCTTTCTATCTTTCTTGTCAGGTTCACTTGGAAAAACTGATGGTGGAATAAATCCAAAATAAATAATAAGTGCCCGACAATGGAATGAAATAATTATGTCAATCCTTGACGAGAGCTGTCAAAACCATTTTGTTCTTTGTTTCCACTTGGAAGCTGTTTTGCCCTCTTTTCTCTCTGCTTGTTTCAATGTTATTCCTTTTAATTAGAAAGGCTTTTGGTGAAATATCAATACTTAGTCAAAGAAGGGGGGAGAAATAGAGAGAAGGGTGTAACCCTGTGAAAATAAATGGAAGCCATCATAGAGATTAACTATGATCTTACACATCACTGTGAGATGCTATTTCCATGAAATGTAACTTCAATGGGCAACTTCTGTCAATATCAATTGAGAAATTATCATTGTCAAATCCAATTTTCTTTTTTCTATGCAACCTCTTAAGACTACTGTTGATTTTCTTTTTCAAAATCACCATCTAGCCATCTAGAATCATATAAATAATGATGACTGCTGTATGGTTGACATACTCAAAGCTCAACACTAACTTTTCAACTTATTAGCCAAGTGGCTGGTGACAACTTAGATGTTACAAAAATTTCAGTTTGTTTACTGGCCAAACTAGCCAGTGGAAATCAAAAACCAGTAGCTCGCCAAAACTGATTTTCTACTAGTCTGTGGCTATTTTGCTACTGTTAGTCTCAAGCCTTGATGCTTAACTGCTGACCACATCTTTTGTTTTTAAGTAAGCAATATGGCTGGCTTTTGGATTTGGGGATTCAAATTGTATCTCAAGGTTTAACACTCAAGCAAACAAAGAAAAAAAAGAGGCAAATTCTTGTAGAAGAAAATTACAGAAAGTGAAGAGCACTTTTCATAAATTAATTATTATCTCAGTTTGTCTTCAGGCCATAAAAACTGGGTACAGTAATAGAAAAAATAATGTAATAGAAGCAATACTGATTGCCTCACTGTACATGACTACCAAGCACAGGTTGCCAAATTGGTGACTTGCTCTGCAAATTTATAAGTGCCAAAATTTTTCTAGTTCAGTCCCATGGTGATCACATTGGGCACAGCTTGCATCAATGAATAACCTTCTACTTGCATGCACACCCACAATGCCCTGCCTAGCCCATGCAATGGGAGCTATGCTGAAAAATAAGTCCCACCTGCTTGAAATGAAAACCCTGAATACACAAATTCTTACCTTTGCGCAGATCAGCATTAATAACAGCCAACACAAAATAGTAAATATTCTTGTTGACTGCTTTCATGAGCTCAGAAGGTGGCCTGTCATGTGATCCTAGTGTGGTGTTAATAGCCATTATGACACCAATGTTGTCTTTGCGACCACACTGCTGAATCCACACTGAAGAGATCCATCTAAGCTTACAGCATGAATGCCATGTTTAGTTAACCGTTTCTGATTGAATTGGCTGATCTTTTCATTGGTTTGATCAAGACACAAGTTAATCAACTCTTCCTTGTGTACTCCCTTTGCAAATGCAACATTAAAAATTGTCAGGTCAAAAACAGGTTCTACTTCAAATTTGTGATTTGCTTCAATCAAATCTTCATCCTGAGTGACCTTTTTCTTCCACCAATTATACCACATAGGAAAATCATGCTCCTCAAAATTTGCTATGCCTCTTTCAAAACTGATTGTAGCCGTTTTTTTGGAGGCCTTACAAGTGTCCCTTTTTGAACACAAAACTCCTCAGCTCCTTGCACAGCATACAGGTTACCAAGCTTGCAGTCTTCATCAAGCTTGTGTTTAGCTGCACCATGGAGAAACATGATTGTAAAGTGGTTACAATAGTGGGCACCTACAGCTCTAAACAATCCCGAAATGCGACTCTTGTTTGTGCCTAAAAGAGTAAAAGTGTGGAATAATTTAGGACCAGCATTTATAACCAGTTAACGTGAGTTGTATGGTGGCCTAAGAATGCCATAAGAAAATTGTGTAGTACCTTGTTAGTTTCCCGTTATTTATTATGTTATTTCATTTAATTTTTAAACTTTAAACGAAAAAAAAATTCTATTGTACACTAATATACACTAAGTCAGAAGCCAATGTGGGAGATCCATTTTGAAAATCAGAACTCTCCTTGCAGTTTCTAGGTTGGTATCTTGGGAGTCTGTGGACCAAATTTCAAGGCAATCCACCAAGTCTACATACCCTAATAATTCGTTCAAAGAATTCATTACCCGCCTAACTATTTCAGTTTGTGAACAATTGTGGATTGTGAACTCTGATGGTTTGTGTATGGTGATGGTTTGTGTACGGTAATGGTTTGACATTTTTGACAGCTTTAGTCTTGTTCAACCAATCAAAGTTTGAGAACCATTCTAACAAGGATTCTGAATAAAGGGGGGTAAGTCCCTAAAGAAACTGTGGTGCTGCATCAGTGGAAGTAACAAGGTAACTTCGGTTTTATCAAACGAGTTGAAAATCTAAATTGGCCACCACTTAGAGTTTCAAAGCTGACATTTGGAGTATTAGCCCTTCACCAAAGGGAAACAGTCACTCTGATGAAGGCTAATGCTAGTAATGCCAGCTTTGAAACTCCTTATGGTGGCCATTTCACATTATCAACTCTGTTGATAACACTAAAATTAACAAGGATTCTGAGTGGCTTACTGTGGTGTGTTTTAGGTGAGTATAGAGCATGATCACGTCTCATGTTTCTCCCTACACTTCTTTGGTGCTCTAGCTACTTCTAGCGTGATAGAGCACAGTCAAGCAAGGCTTCTCTGTATGTTAATTCACTCAGGAAAAAAAAAACAAAAAAACAAAAAAAAACAAAAACAAAATAGTCACGATGAGAAGGAAATTGTTTTTCATATTATTCTTCGGCAGGTGCTTTTCTGAGGTAGACTCTAGTTAAAATCCTATCGAAAGCACTGAATATCACTCTAGGTAACCAAATCAACTTGAGAGCCCTGTTACTAATGCTTTCTGTCACCCCTGTTTACACCAGATGATTGAATTCAATCAATCAGCCAATACAATGAATCTTAATTGTTCCCACGGCATGTGTTTAACAACAACAACATTGACTTTATTTTTTAAAATGAAAGAAATAAAGGCTTTGTAGCCTGCAGTTAGCAAAGCTATTCTAGGCGGGCTACCTAAACAGACACTGTATAGGCTCTCACACATACACACACACACACACACATGCACGCACACACACACACAGACACGCACACACACACACGCACACACACACACACACATGCACACACACACACACGCAACAATGAAATAAATAAATAAATGAGCAAATAAAAATAAATAATAAATAATAGTAGTGATAATCATGTTAAAGGTTTTAACTGAGCCAGTCACACAAGGGAGTTTTTAACAGGTCAAAGAGAAAGCTAATCAGTTCAAATACAAATATAAGCTGGAAAGGTCAAGGTAGCACAAGTCAACATTCATCTCCTCAATTTCAAAAATTTTCAAAAGCAAGTGAGTTAGCTCACGTTTAAAAGGTGCTTTCTTTAGCTTACGAATTTCAGGGGGGATGCCATTCCATATTTTCGCACCAACTCTAGCAAAGGAAAACAACTGATGATTTGTTCTCGCCTGTTTTATATAAAAGCTTCCAGCTACTGAGAAACGAGTAGAGTAGGAATGAACCTGTTCAGAGTGAGTAAAAAGTTCAGAAATATTGGGAAGAGCACAGCGATTTTTGATGTCATGTAACAGAGAGGCAACCAATTTGAAGTAAAGCATTTTTACATCAGATCGTACACAATCGCCGAGCTTCAGGAAAAGTTACCAACTCACTAACAACAAGACAACGTTTGGGTTACTGGTAGGCCAGTAAACACAATAAATATCCTTATTATCTCTGTCTATGATAGCTAAGATCCAAGTCAAAGAAACCGATTCGTTGTAGAGCTGCATAACAAAACCTTACAACTGAATAAGCATGCGGTTAAAGGGTGTTTAGAGTTGACATCAACCGCTTAGACTTAAATAAGAACACTTTAACTTACATTAAGAGAGACTTTTTTCAGGAGAAAATATCCCACTCCGTCGTGATGTTCATAACCAGAAGATGGTGCCAGGGTAGAATAACGTATATGCATGACACGGCGGACATAGTTTTTGAAGGCACCATACAGTATTTTATTGGTCAGCGGATACCTCAACGAAACCATAAAATGCCGTTAACTTTTACAATGTTTTAGCCGTGAGTCAAATCGACAGCGTAAAAAGGCTAAACTTAGAAAGAATACTGTAAACTTAGCTTTGAAACTCCGTTCACCTTTTGGATAGTTCTCGAGCTCAATTATATAATTTGTCAAAGCCGAACTGAAGTTGCACACGATATGAAATTGTTGTTTTTCGCTGGCGGCTCCGTGGCAACTAAGTTTTGTTTATAGAAGAGCATAGGCACTAACGCTAAAAATGAGACGGTTTTTGAATGGCTGAAGCAGTGATCCGAGGACGCTGCACCAGGTTTGTAAAGCAGTGGCTTGAACCGTATAAATCGGCATGTCAACGGCATTCCGGTCAGATTCGCCGAGAAGACAAAACATGCCCGTGTAACACGGACACCCTATCCCCACTCGTTATTGTACGTTTCATAGTTGGCCAAAAACCTATGACTGTAACATGTATAGGACTGAAGCCCACCAAAATACAAAAATTGGCTCAACTAGAGGAAGAATAAACCGAGGTATCTTTAAGTACAAAATGTCCATTGTAATGGTGATAAATCAAGTTTCACTTTCCACCTTAGTTAATAATTTTTTTTTCTAAGCTGTAAATTTTTTTCTGAGCAATAATTTTACTTTCCCAACAAGTATTTGTTTCCCATCACAATTATGAATAATTTGTAGTATGTCTTTTTTTTATACTGCTCTTCCCTCACTAATCATTTTATTTCTTTCTTTTTGCTTTTTCTTTTCTTTCTTTACTAACTTACTGCCATCTGCAACATAAATTGTAGTAAGCTAACAGAATACTTCTGGTTTATGTAGCTCCCTGATTCACAAAGTAACATTACCATCTTGGTACTACTGGAAAACAAATTTTTATAAAAACAAATGTTTAAAAAACAAAAGTACTGTAAGGTAAAATAATTATAATAATATAATTTAATCGATTTATGTGAATAAAGCACTGTATTGTCTTTTCTCATATTGCAACAGCCTTGAATGAATCAACTCTCTTCTAAACTTGATTTCTTATATTCGGAAGCTGCCTGAATTATAAACAAAGAACTTAAGTTGGGTGTTTATGGAGGTGGAAAGAACATAATGATTATGATGATTAATCTTCCAAATTAGAAATGTCAGAGGGAAATTATCACTGAGAAGTATTTCTGAAGTCAAAGTTGTTTGTTATAAATGTTCAGGAGAAAATTGATTAGATTAAGTCAGCTGTCAATTCCCAGTTAACACTAAGTCATTAGGAGTAACCAAAAGCTTGTAATTAACCTCTGTACTGATGTGCCCATCCAGTCAAATAAAAATCAGGGATGGGATATTCTCAAATGTAAACAATGATAGCATCATACAAATGTCCTTTTCCCAACTTATTACTGGGGAGGGGAGCACTGGTATGGCTACACTAGTTGTAGTCAATAAGAAATTCTTAACTAATTTTGGCAATATACATATATTTTGCCACCTAAAAGTAAGAAAATGGCTACAAGTCAAATAGGAATGTTTTATAACAATGTTCTGTAGGGACATGATGTAATATTACTGATGGGGATCATAATTATCCTTAGAGTGGCAGAGCATGTGATGTGTATGTAAAGTAAAGCAAACCTAATCTTAAAGAAAATGAATGGAAGAAGAGTAGTTGATTATTTGCATAAATTAATGCAATGCACATGCGGGATCTCTTCCACCAACACTGCATTGTTCTCCCCAAAGAACACGGCAGTTGAGAACTAGGTCGCATAATTATATTTTGCCTAAAAGGTTCAGACAAGCCATTTTAAATCAGTTTTTATTGATAGATGTCTTTTCAATAGTAATTAATACATTTTCTTTTTCCTTATTCATTCTCTTCATGTTAATTGTTGCACATCTGTTTGCACAATAATTCTTAATAAAGACCTTTATTATTATTATTATTATTATTACTATTATTATTATTATTATTATTATTATTAAGATAGTGAAATATACTTCAGGTAAACATACATGTGCCTGTAAAAGTTTCAAATGACTGAGTTATAAAAACATAATAATAATAATAATAAAGTGGGTTTCATTGAAAATGCTTTCGTGTAAAACAATTAGAGCTGTTTGGGAAATTTAAGTAGCTGTTGTTGCAACAGAATAACGCTTGTTTAGTGATGTTTACAAAGGAAGTGGAAATCGAAGAAATTGTGAATTGTTTGCTGCGCCAATGTTCGACAAAGATTGTAGGCGATTGATTGAGGGCGCTGAAAATATGCAATATTTGAGACCGTCCTACATGATCGGTTCATTTATGATTTATCTTGAATTAAGCCTTTATTGACAGAAGTTGATAGTAGATCTCTATTACATGTCTTTAGTACGTTTGGTGTGCCTGTTCATGAAATAACTTGTTGATAAAACTGCAAGTATATGAAATGAACAAATGTTTTCATATTTTGATCACGGACACCCGTTCTTAAAGGCACAGAAAATCAGAAGGGTGGAATGGCGAAAAATCAGTCTATAAAGGTAAAATTCTCATCCAAGCGAATAATTATCAAAATCAGAAGGCACCGCACGTCGGCGCAAAGTGAGTGTATGAATATTTTCACAACACAATAATTACCTGTATCGCTTCATGCTAATAACACTTAAAAATCCAACCAGTCTTCAGACTCGCTGGAAAAGTATCTTACAGAGCTAATCTCCTGCTTTGTCTGGATAACTATCGCTGTTTTTGACAATTCTGAAGGCGAGGGCGACTGAAGAACCAAGATAGCGCTTCGTAACTGGACGGCCAGCCCAAGCCAGCAAACAGCAGACAACTCCAAACAAAATGACTCCCCTATACCGCTATTTGTTAAGACGTGTTTGTAGTATTAAAAACCCATTCAAAGGATCAAATAAAACAAACAAGGAGATGTAACATGCATATTTTCCAACTTCAAACTAAGCAAAAGGCCGATGTGTTCATCGAACTCAGTCTAAAAAACATATGGAATCGCTTGGCAGCCTAAAGTTGATGACCACTGACCAGTTACTATGACGTCACGAAAACGTATTTTCGCGGTGTCTATACGCATGGGCAAGGTTTTGCCGCGGAAACAGCCAGGGATGAAAAACGTCTGCGCGTGCGCAGGAGACCCGCGGTAAGAAACGCGGGCTCAAACGCACGCTTACTCAAACACAATAAATTTTTACGGGAAATGAACAACCATTACATCAGTTCAAAAAATAAGGAAGCCGTTGAAAAGATAAGGTTTTAATTCTCATTTTTGAAAAGAAGAAAAGAATTTTAAAAGATTGAGGGGGTGTACAAATCGTACAAAAATTGTTCTCGCGCCGAAAAACGGTCTTTTGTGCAAAGTTACTATACGATGGCGAACTGGCTCAATTTGCGGCAACGTTAACAGTGTCGCGTTAGCTTTTTCTGACCACTTTTTCGTCCGTTCATGCAAAATGTTGGTTTGTCGATAAAACAAGGAGCAGGAAAGAAGCTTTTAACGGCAATTCTAAGCCCCTGCCTCTTGGTTTGGCAAGAGCTATAAACGTGCCTGAAGAAACTCCAGTTTGTTTACATCATCGTCGCACGATCGTGAAGCAAGATGGTTGCAGCTCATCGCCGTTTTCCGACCGACATTCTAATTAATTAAACTTAATTCCTGTAAGCCTTTTCGAAATTTTGGACATAGAGCGAGATATCAATCAGGGAGCACGTGGTGTGACGCCTGTGAAATAATATTTTACTGTAGTGGCGAAGGAGATAGAGGTATGGTGATAACAGATGGATTTCGTTGTGAACTATGTTGACTCAAAATCATACATTTGGTTTTGTTTTGATTTAAATCTAGGAAAGAGACTCTAGGATTGGAAAAATTACGAAACAAGAAGCCATTTATTTGTTAACCAATGTTAAATATCTATCAGGTAAACTTCCACTATTTTAATCAAGCTAATATTGGAGAGAGGGAATTTTTCCCTTATTGATATCTTGCAATGGTTTCATTATTTACTATGTTGTCAAAATAGCTTAGTTAAGTTTTCATAACATTAAATTATTTTGGAATTTAATTTTGTTTGTGTTATTATCACCATTCAAATTCAAGACAGATATCAGTAATTTTGATCAACCATTTACCTTAACCCAATTATCAATGAAAACCAACTCAGACCAACCCATCCTTAACTCTCACCCCACATCACATCAATCAAAATATTCAGTTCAAAATTTTTTTAACTCAAAAAAACTTTTTTTGGCTCCCTATACCTAACCTCGTCTATACCTTTTACCACCTACATTTAATACTAACCAACATGTTACTCATCTCCCTCATTCCTTTTCCTCTGATTATGACTTTCTCATCTTGTTTCATTCTAAACTTCCTTATTATTAACATTATAAATTTTTGTACTGCCTTGAAGTGGATGCCTTGCAAATTGACTATAAAAATAATGAATATACAAATTTGCCAGAAATCTTAAAAAATTAAACAAACAAGCAAAAAGGGCTTTCCAATTTTCTAGAGACTAAAGATTCCTTTATGGAGTCCTTTACAATGAAAATTTTTCATTTTCTATCCTTGTTCATCTTTTTGTCTTTTTTAGATTTTTTTTACTTTATTTTCATCTTATTTCCAGTGTAATTATATTAAGTTAAGAAAAATTTGACCCATGATCTGCAGGTCAAAGGAATACCTGGTAGATATACAAGAAAATAAGTGTGAGAGTGTGGACCCTCAATGCTAGTACCCAACTGAACTACTGATCATTTTTATTTTAATGCTGCCTTATGATTGACATGATTGCCTTGCAGTTTGTAGGTCCCTCAGTACAAATTCTCTATTGAACAACTAACATTTTATTTTCATCATTTCACACTTTCAACACTTGCCACCCTCATGCTTCCTTTCCCCTTATTAACCCACTATTTTTGTGGAGATTTGGGAACCCTTTCTTTTGTGATTCCATACTTTTACACATGTAACACCCCAAAGGTTGCTAGATAAATCTATTGCATTTCTTAAAAAAAAGTTTTTCTTTCTTAAAAAAGAAAAAAAAAAAAGTCTACCCAACCACAAAAACATGGCAACAAGGATCAACTAATACTTCCCTATTTGATATCTTCCTTTATTCTCTTCACTTGTCTGCTTAACTTTGTATTGCTTTGTACTGTAAGGACAAGGATCGAGGGCACTTGTTTTAGTTTTCTGTGTTGAGTCAGTTGTAGTTGGAGCTTGAAAAGTTGTCTGTGCAGTGGAAAAAGAAACAAGTTTGCCTTCCTTTTCCAAGTAAGAAAGTCAGGGAGGAGGTACTTATTTAAGGAGGACGTTTGTTTAGTATCATGGCCTTAAAGTTGGTTACTTCTGAAGGAAATACAGTAAGTCAGAAATGATGGTATGCCACAATGTACACAATTCATATATTGTGCATACAGAAAGCACAACAAAAAATTGAGCATCACCGTATTTTATTTAGATAAGATAGTTTGTGCACTCTCATTGGTCCATAGGTGTGTTTGGATGAGTATGTAAAAACACTTGCGACATTCTCTGTTTTGAATTATGTTTGAGAAATATGGCCCAAAAGCAATGGAGTGCTTTTCCCATGTTTAGATAGCCTCAGCTTAAAAACCCTGGTAGTTGAGAGAATTCCTTAAAGTTGAGAAACCTATCTCAGGTGACTGCCTAAAACAAATTCCTTTGATGTGGATTGCACTATTTAAGGTGAGAAATAATAAAAATAAAAATAAAAATAGTAACAACACTGACATTAACAAAATAATGTTAATGATTGCAATAATAAGAACACCTAAAATAATATTAATAACCACAGTGCTCAATACCTGGCTGATGTTTCTTCCAATAATTTATTAACTGGGAAGAAACATAGCTAATAAGCTGAGGTCAAAAACAACCTTAATTCACCATGCATGTAACTAGCTACAATAACTATAACAAAAACATTTGGTGGTTCTAAGATATAAAGACATTTATACTGAGTATTTACACACAAAACTGTTTGGTTTTGAGAGCCATTTGATGGTGTCAAAACCTTACTTATCATAGCATATTAACAAGAGGAAAGATATCACTAAGGTGATGCAAAATCTAGTTGATAATATGATGCATCCATCCTACGAGCAAACCTTACACTTTGTATGTAAATAGATAATTTGTATCTGCTTGGGAAACCTAGACCAGTCTTAACATTCATTTTACCATTAACTCACCAAGGTCTTTTCCCTAACAAAAAAATTTCAAAAGTTTTGCCCAAAAAATTCCATTTTGCCAACTCAAACATTATAAATCTGCTTTGATATGTCCTCATCCAAGTCTTACAAATGATCGAGTCATGTAATTGAGTTGACCAAAAAATTGGTTGAACTCCTAGCTTTTGTTAACCATCAGTGTCATTCCCAGGAGACCAAAAGAGGTTCATTTTGAAATACCACTTTTGGAAAACTCTGACTATAAGTACCAAATGCATGCTTGGTGTTCAAGCAGGAAAACCATAGTGAGCATAGGATCTGGTTGTCTGCGTACAGACACTTTGTGGAACAATGGGCTAACCCTTATACTCAGGGCTCGACACTAATGGTAGCCAACTAGCCACAGCTCGAAATGTCAGCTTTTGTAATCGTTACAGTGGCCAATTTACCATTTCAACTTTGTTGATATATCCAAATTATTTCGTTACCCCCACCGACACAGCCCCAAATAGTTTCTTTCAAAACTATCAGCCTTTATTCATTAGTATAAATTCAGTTTTGGCTGGTGGTTTTCAATTTCCATTAGCCAATTTGGCTAGTTATTATACATTGTAGTCACCATCTGTCTTCTCATTAGCTAAACGTACACAGTTAATTCTGGGAAGCAGCGCAACCCACAGATTATTCACTAATCTGTACCTACAGATTAGTGAATAATCTTTAAGTTACACACGCAATGCATGATTTCCAGTGAAGCAATGTCAAGTTCACGGACAGCGAAGTAAGGATGGCTTCTCGATTTGCTTCATTGACCCAGCACGAAATTGAGAAATTACTTGAAGATAAAGATTCAGAAAATACTAAAAGATCGACAGTTTTCTTCAATGATACTTTCTTTAGAAATGCATTTCAATTTTCTGCACTTGATTGTTTTATAAAAGTGGTGAAAATTTGTTTACCACACAGTTGTACATTTTTAAGTGTTCGAAAATAAACTGTTTTTGCTGCGATAATGCATTTGGTGTTATTTTCTTTAAAACAATGTATAATAAAACAATTATTAGATGAGGTTTTTTTGATATCCGGAATAATCAAGGTCTCGGTTAGTGTTATCAGCCTCAGCCTTCGGCTTCGGCTTCGGCTGATAACACTTACCTCAACCTTGATTATTCCGGACATCACAAACACCTTATCCAATAATTGTTTATAAACAAACTGAAATTGTGGTAACATCTACATTATCACTAGCCTCTTGGCTAGTAAGTTGAAAAGTTAGTTTTGAGCCCTTATACTGCTAACCATTTGCCCATTGGCTCAGACTTTGATGGTAAAATGTGCTATCAACAAAATGGTAGACAGAAGTGAGCAATCTTCAAGCAACAATATTATTTGCAGTACTTCTCAGCCAAGTCTTTACGTGAAACAAATTTGTGGCTTAGAGCAGCATACAGATTTTGATATGTTGCATCAGGTCCATCCCTATGTTTCCACTCCTTCAGCATCTGATATGCTTTCTGAGAAAGAAACCTTTTATCCAAGTCAATCTCCTGAAGCTTTTCATCTGAGAAATTCAATCTACGTCCTAGTTGTTCCCATTTATCGCCAATATTTTGGCCCAAATCCTCCAGCTCCTCATTTGTTGGTACACCTTGTTTGACTGCTAAGGCAAATTTAGAGTCATTGTAATTAACTAATCAAAAGCAAATAACCACCAATTGTTAGAAGTGGATTCAAAGCTCTGCAAAGGATTTAAATCTCAGGAGCATCTGTTTGAAAATAGTAGTGCAGCTAGCAAGGGACCAATCCTGTTGGATATCACCTGGCTAACTAACAAATACATTTTACATGCAGGAGCAAAATATTTACTTAAGTGGGACAATTTTAAGCTAGCACAGTATTTGGTTCCATTCATTTCTTCACAGCAGTGTTTTTCTGCTAACTGTCTCAGATCAGCACCCACCAATGCCTGATACAGCTTCTCCCATGAAGCAGCTCTTCCTTTTTTCTGCTTCCAGTGCAGCAGCATTTTGTATTTCTTTTCTGAAAATTCCTCGTTTTCCTAATCTATTGCTGTCAGATCTTTGAATCATCAATCTCTAACCTTCTTGCAACTTTCTTCCATCACTTGATGATCAGGCATTTACAAAACTTGGACTGAATCAACTCAGACTGCTAGTCTAGGTTGGATTGACTTGGATTGCAGTTTCCACTAGTTTTAGTTTTTTGTCATGTTCCAAGCCAATGCCACTTAATTTGAATCAATCCAGTGTGGAGTGGCAGTCTGAGCTTAATTAGTCTGACTTTTGTTCTTTCCTCTGTCATTCAACAGAGCTAAGGTTAAGGAATGTGCCATGTCGCAGTAATTATGATTGATTTTTATTATGATTATCATTTATGATGCTATTGATAGTAAGGGCTATGAGAATAAACCAACCAGGTAGATCTTGTTCAGAAGCAGGTGGTTGATCTTCAGAACTATCATCCCTGTCTTCGTCATCTGGTTCAGAGGGATGGACTGCAATTTGATCAGAATCAAAAAATTTTATTTAATATCTAAAATTAGCCTAATGTTACAATTTTTTTAATGATTAATTTTTCAACAGGGGGCATCTGGGTACCTCAGTCTGTCAGCTTTTTTAAAAAAGGGGTGCTTCAAGAAAATTGGTACTAAGATTTAAGAGACTTGAACCATCCATTCACTCTTTACTGATCAATCTACCTCTCAAATTACTTTTTCTTTTTTGCATCAATGTAGGATAAGTTTAGTTTATATTACTAGTAAACTTATTCGATATCAGAAATTTCATCTAACAATCTACAAAAACAAACATTGAATTGTGAAGTGAATATCAATTAAAAGATGGATATAAAAGGACAAGTCTGACTAATTTGTGTTAAATTAAATTGAAGAAACTGGCTCTCACCCTTAGGAAGGCCAGCAGCAACAACTGCCTTAACAAAATTTACTTAAATGACTTTGGTGGCCTCTGTTAAAGTTGGCAAACAACAGCCAAATTTTCGAAGACATCATCAATAGAATGGACAACAGCAATGTTACCTTTGCATCCACTTTTATCAATGTTGTGAAGATTCATTTAGATTTATAGCTCTTAAGAGCCAATGCCTATAACAATTGAGCAAAACTGAAATTTCGCTCTTCACTGATATTTGGCCCATTGATAGGTATTGGTAAGTAACTAAACATACTGTAGTTTGTATTCAAA
>NC_142519.1:55661612-55671612 GCF_964205215.1 Stylophora pistillata
CAGTCAGTTTTTGACATCTCTGTCAATAAACTTAAAGAACTGAAAGCCACCAAAGAACTATGGAAAATACTTTTTCTTATCCATCGATTGTGGGAGGACAATGTAGCCACAACAAAAGAGACAGGAACAAAGAAAAGGAACATATTCCATTACTTAGCTGTCAGTTGGATGAAACAGGCCACAAGGGAGAGTCATGAGAAAATGCTGAGCCATACTCAATGGAGTACCCCTAAAAATCATGTATTGGTCAAATAAAATACTTTTTAAATATGGTGAATCATTTAGATATACATACCTTTGAAAATTTTGAGCTTCCCATTAGTACTATTTGATATACTCCACGCCATCTTGAACTTAACATTAAACCGCTGACCATTTGAAATGGAAGGCCTACCAGGTATCCACCGCTTCGCTAGAAGATGAAAACCCAGTTGGAAAAGCAATTGAAGTCTCTTTACCTATCTATTTCAGGGAATTGATGTAAACTCCTGTTTACAAAGTCGTAAGATCCAAACTACCGCTCTTAAACATGAATCGATCTGTAAAAGGCCATCAAAGAATATTCCAATAACAAGATTTGAGCTCATCATTGGAATATTTTCTGATGGCCAGCCTTCTTACAAAGCTGTCTCTAAGTAAGGGAATCTTACAGCTGGCAATTGGAAACAATTTCAAAGTGAAGGCTCCATCAGTGATCATAACACAGAGTCAAATAGGAAGCTAGGTAGAGATGTGTCATAAATTTAAGAAACTCTTCAGTGATCTTCGATATCTTCTTGAGAGGTGAAAATCAAGTCACTTAATCACACATCTCTCGTGGAAATTAGATGACATCATGACAAGATATCTGTTGAGCTACTGAATGGTAAGGTATAAGAAAACCCAGAAGAACGCCATTCCATGAGACATTAAGGACCTTTAGCAACCCTATTTTCAGACGATGGCGACACCGATGACCGATTAAGACTGGTGTGGAGTACACTTTTTCCCGCCGGGAAAGAAAACCTTAAGCTTTTCGCGACGGCAACGTTGTCTCTATCCACTTATGTTTTGAAAAAACAAAATCAAAGGGTTGTAAATATGAATTCGTCTAAGAGCATTCGAGAAATGCTCTTACTTAACTATGTTATAAACGTCGTTTCGGATAAAGAGTTTTTCCTTATTTATGACGCCTATGATTCTAAAAAATCCAGAATTTAATTACCAACCTTTCAAACTCGACAACCTCGATTCAGCCTGATGTAAACCAGAGTTCTTAGTTGAAAAAGCCGACCATCATCAACTCACGAAAGATGTAGGACTTGAATTTTCATTTAAACAATTCCCAGCGCTCTCTAACTGCTCTCTTGTCTTTGATACGAACCATTAGCGAATCGAACTGATTTAGGTTTTTCAGCTATCGAATTCCAGGTTTTCCTCCGGCTGACACTTCCTTTCTTGAAACCAAAAACATCGCTGACAACCATTTCCCTGAGCACTGACACGTCCTGTTGTTCGATTCACTCCATCGGTACTCTACATTAAGTATTAAAACATACCGAAAGAAAATATGCCGAAACAAAACTTCTTGCCGGCGCACACTTAAACATTCCACTAAGCTAAACTTTTGTCCTCGCGTAAAACTTCTTTAACCTACACTCACCTATTTAAATTCACTCAATTGCGAAAATTCCCTGCAATCACCGCATGTCTGCTCGAAGCCACAGACACTATTCACTGAGAAGGTTAGCTATTGTGACTCGAAAAATATGAGTTACCTCAATGTTTTCTTTTTTAAACTAGATTCTTACGTGAATGAACATACTGTTCGCCTTCGTTTGTCCTTATGTTCGCAGCTTTTCGGATGAGAAATGTGAAAGAAATGGTTCATATTTGAAGCGCTAACCAAAATGACGCACGCAACTCTAGTGAACAACGCGAAATTCACAGCTCTCACGTCCGTGTGAAGAGAGGACGGCTGCACGTGAAAATGTGACACTTCAAGCGGAAGTAAGTCTGGCTTCCGGTCGCAGTGCAATTTCAATTCAATTTCATTCAAGAGATATTCGGAAATTCAGAGGAGCAACATGAAGCAGGATAGACAGAACTTCTGTCACTAGAGTGTTACAAAGAAAAATCTGACGAGTTCCTGCCGGGTAAGAATTATTTGCGCTATGATGCTCTACCCTAGTTTCGTACCCAGACCTTCCACGGCCAAGCCCAGATTTCAGTGACTCAGCGAGCCGTAGAAGCTCATGGGCGAAGCCAGAAGGAAGTCCTCGGGTGTCTCGACTATCCCACGTCCCCGCCTTGCAAGATATTTTTTTCTGGTAAATAACAACAAAGCCTTCTGATTCAGGTGGCAGAAACGTGCGCATCCGAATATTATTTAAAGCAAAAATCATTTGCTAGTGGTAAATGTTTATCTAATGCAGCTGATTTGTAAGCCTGCCACTTCCCCTCCCCCACCACTCAAAAAAAAAAAAAACACACACACACACACACACACTCCTTATCCTAGATAATCTCACTTTTCGAAAACATAGCAGGAAAGTCGACATGAAAATCCCGTAGATACCCTAGACACGATATTAACCCCCCCATACTTCACTTTTGAAAAATCCCCACAACGCCCCGTTAGTTAAAAAGAGCTGGTTAAACAACGGGGCCTTATGCTAAGGTCAAACGTTTTCATTTGGAATTGGTCTTCACGTGCAATTTCAATATAAATGCTGTTAATTTAGAAGAACTGATCGAGAAGTTTTAATGAGTGTTGTGGTGAGTATTTCCAGAAAATTCCAGACAATTTCCCGTCTCAATTTTCATAAAGTCGAACCTCTACACAACGGCCACCCTGAAGACAGAAGAAAGTGGCCGTTGTGGAGGTTCGACTGTAGTTGTAACTAGTTTTTAATCTTATTACGATAGGTTATGGCAAGATTTTCCGAGGTTGGAAAAGATTATGTTAAACAGTATCATTGTAAGCCACGGAATGTCAGAGAGTAGAGTTTACTACTATGTCTTTCTTTAAGTCTTAGTTAAACCAGAGAGAGATCAAATCATTTTCATCTAGCTGTCGGATTTTTCTGAAAAGTAAAGGTACCAAGTGTGAAATTGAGGGCCTCGCAATCAAATGCTGACCACTTAAGGCTTATAGGTTAGGTCTTTAAAATGACCAGAACTGCTACAAAATTGTGACAAGCACCTGTTAGTCTCTAAAAAACACTCCAGTGTTTTAAACCTGTTTTATGCATTTAATATCTCGAGGAATTCGAATGTAGCTGACAGCCATATTATTATCTCTTCTCTTTCACGGGGTTTTGGAGTAAGAAATTATGGTATATCTGACATAGCTGACACTATCTAAATATCAGAGAGATGTTCCAGTTCGCTCTCGAGCTGAAAGTCCTCGCAATTGCCGCGTGCGATGTTAACGTTCATCGGTTCCTTTGCACGTGAAAGTTTACTCAAGTTTGTCAGTCTATTCGGCTTTTCTTTTAAAAACTTTAAACCAAGTATCCATCTTTATTATGAGCTCTTTAAAAACTCTTCTCTTAGCTAATCTAAGACTGTTTTCATACGAAATTATGAAAAGTACGCGACAGAAGCAAATTAAACTAACAAAGTCAAACCGGAGTGCTAGAAAGTACCGTGTAAAAGAATGACTAAATAGATATGTAAATCAGACTGAGTAAAAATATGGACAATTTTTTTAAAAAAACTAAGATTAAAATGAGATCTAAAAAGCACATGAAGATGGTTACAAGGAGAATTTCCAAAAAGAGCAAAAAAAAGAAATACTTATATAATAGTATGATACATATTGAAAAGGAAAGCTCAGTGTACACTCAGGTAGCTTCAAGTTCCATCTTTTCCGAATACCGAAATGAGGATATCCTGGTTTCATATTTATAAATCTCAAGAACATCTGTTTGAACACGAGAAGCCGTAGTTTTAACATACGATAGCGGGGTTATAGACGACGAGGACTTTTGTCTGTTTGTCTATTGTTTGATGTCATGACGAGCTTTGGCCTTGGAAAAAATTCGCAGCATGTATTCTAGAGAGGCGCTATCATTTCTGTCATCAACGTAGAGAACCAATTAACACTTGCAGTCGGTAGGTGTCTATGCGGTTAATCAAAACTGGGCATGCCATGAAGATAAACCAACAGCCTGCGAAGAATTAAACGAACCCTTGTATTATGTGAGTAGTACCTTAAAACAAAAAAATTCAGAAAAAGATTTGAGGTAATGAAGAATGCCGAAAAAAAGAAACAAATGTGTGTAGTTTCCTCAGCTGTAATTTAAAATTCATGGCAAAACATTGCTGCATTTTCAAAAATACTCTTGCATTTTTTGGTATCTTGTAACCTTGCCTCATAATAAAAGAGGAGTTAATGAAATATAAAGTTTTAGCTATCCATGTCTGTTGTATTTGTGAACAAAAACGCGCGCGTTAACGTTCGGAATCCAGATCACTTGTTTTGTTCGCATGTATAATGTATAACGTCAGGTATTGTACTTGTGCGTTACGGACAGCTCGGCAAGGAACCTTCCGTCCATTGTGGTTGTTATTTTATAAGTTAAAGGTTCGCCTATTAATTAACAATTCACAATGAATCTTGGATCGGAATCACTTAGCGCGATCTCATCATGGAGGCCGAAGTCTTCGATCAATCGGCTGAACTTTCAAGAGTTACAGGATCCAATTAATCTCGGCCCGAAAAAGCTCTTGACTAATGTTTGCTAACGGAAAATTAATGTGGAATCGGGCTGAATGCTTCTGCAAAGAACGAAACGTTTCGTCGATTCTCCGATGAAATACGTAGTGTCACGCCAGCGGTCTCAAGCCCGCCAACAAGGCTGTTAGTTCAACACCAGGCAATCAAACAACTTGTATGTTGCATCTTCATTTGGTCTCTGAACCGCACTACTTAAACAGCGAGAATTTCCACCAGATGTATTTGTGAGTTCTCAACTGAATTATTATTCCTGTTGTTGATACGGTAAATCAAATCTCTTTTGACAGTAAACTACCGGGTAGATTTGGCGGGAAATGCCTACAGTCGAATGATCACGGGGAATTCATTCAAGTTTAGCCGAGTTTGATACCAAGACTTGGGAATTGGGAAAGAATAATGGTTGTATAAGTTAATTTCTGTCTTGCTACCCTCCTTTAGCAGCTTTGTCTCGCCCTTATTTTTTAAATGAGTATTGCCTCAACCGCAGTGTTATTGAAAATGCATTGAATGGTCCTCTAGGTTTGAGTATTATTTACATGTACCTGAGGGTTATTTTAAATTCATCTATCCCCTCCTGGGTACTGTATATCTGAGGGTTACTCTTAATCTCCTCTTTACCCTCTTGGGTAGTGTATACCTGAGGGTTACTTTTAATCTCCTCTGTACCCTCTTGGGTAGTGTATACCTGAGGGTTACTTTTAATCTTTTCTATGCCTTCCTCGGTAGTGTACACCGGTGAGTTACTTTTCCTTCCGCAGTAGACGGAGAAATAGCCAAACGGCATGGTGCATTGTGCATTAATCTCCTCTGTACCCTCTTGGGTAGTGTATACCTGAGGGTTACTTTTAATCTTTTCTCTACCCTCTTGGGTAGTGTATACATGAGGGTTACTTTTAATCTTTTCTATACCCTCTTGGGTGGTGTATACCTGAGGGTTACTTTTAATCTCCTCTGTACCCTCTTGGGTAGTGTATACCTGAGGGTTACTTTTAAACTTTTCTATGCCCTCCTCGGTAGCGTACACCGGTAAGTTACTTTTCCTTCCACAGTAGACGGAGAAACAGCCAAACGGCATGGTGCATCGATTAGGGATCATGAATAGGTTGAGGTACAGCCTATCAATGTAGAAGGAAGTGAAGGTGTAGTCTGATCGTCCGGGTGAGTGTAGTCCTAAGAAGGACTGTTGTCGGTGGTAGTGACTGACGTTTCGACAACCTGTGCGGAAGTCATCATCAGAGTCAAGTGAATGATTGTTGTAAGTAGAATGTTCTTATTCCAGTTCGTGTGAAATGATCGGTTGGTTTTGCCGTGATGTTATTGGCTGTAAGACTCAAGTGACGTAAGTCGGTCGTGATTGGTCTGTTTCGATCTGTCGGTAAAGTTAGGTTGTTCTTTTTCGGTCGTTTGTGATGTTTATGTCGTGAATGAGTCGTTTGTATGGAGCGGGTAGTTGTTGACATCTGTTTAGGGGAGTCTGTTCTAAGTTAGTAAACCAGCTTTCCAGAGTCAGTCGTTGAAAATAGTCAGTGCTGTAGGTTAGGCATTGCGCAGAGTCCCAGTCAATGTTGTGGTTGGTAAGTCGATGGTGTTCGGCAATGTGATTGCTGACATCACCTTTCCTCGTCGCCCGTCTGTGTTCAGTCAGTCTTGTTGTGAGGTTTCTGCCACTCTCACCGATGTAGGAGGCTTGGCAGTCGGAAGAATTGATCTTATAAATCGTTCCCTGTCTGTTCCTCGGTTCGTCTTTGTCTTTAACGTTGGTTAGTAACTGACGTAGTGTGGTGATGGGTTTGTGGGCGACGCGGATATTGAAGGGTAGTAAGATGCGCGAGATGTTTTCAGACATGCCTTTTATGTACGGTATCGTTGCTGTAGTCGTAAGGGTTGCGGTGTCGTTTGTTTCGGTAGTGGTATTGGGTCGGTGAGTGTTTCGTCGGATGAAGTCGTTGTTGTAGTTGTTCTTCGTAAAAACACGGCGAAGGTATTTGTTCTCGTCGGATAAGCTGTCTGTCGAGTCGCATACTAGTTGTGCGCGTCGTGTTAGAGTTCTGATAGTTGTGGCTTTGTGTGATGTAGGGTTGTAGGATGACTCGTCTAGTAATCTGTCGGTGTGTGTCGGTTTCCTGTAAACTGTCGTCCGAAATGAGTTGTCGTTGTGGCTTACCAGGCAGTCTAGAAAAGGAAGTTTGCCATTTTCTTCGACTTCTCTGGTAAACTGTTTGTCAGTGTTTTGTTCATTAAGGTGGTGGTGAAATGCGTCAATTTCGTCGTGTCGAACGGCGGTGAATGTGTCGTATCGTTTGTCGGAAGAATCGTCCGAATGAAAGGCGTAATTCAGTCTTAATAACTGAGTTGAGAACGTAAATTAGCCACCTGAAAGAGTTACAAAGCTGACATTTCGAGCGTTAGCCCTTCGTCAGAGCGATTGACGAAGGGCTAACGCTCAAAACGTCAGTCTTTGTAAAGACCTACTCTGGGACCTTAAGTTGCCCTAAGTCGCCTTAAGTCGCCTAAAGTTGCCTAACATCGCCTTAATTCGCTAATGGTACGAAATGTTATAAGGTTTCCACCCTTCCCAACTGACCCCATTCACCCCACTCTAATCATGTTGTGTTTATTTCAAGGTATTCTGCAAATATTTTTACATTTTATGGAGAGACTGTTGTTAACTTTCATTTTATCACTTCAGTTAAATAAAATCGCTTTAAGTCGCCTTAAATCGCCTAAAGTCGCAAAGTTTTTTCTACTAATTTGCTTAAGTCGCCTGAAATCGCCCAAAGTCGCTCAAAGTCACGGCGACTTAAGGCCCCAGAGTAGGCCTTTTTAACTCTTTACGTTAGCCAATTCAAATGTTATACTTTCCCACCGACGCAGTACACTCACACGGTCTGCGGCAGCCTCGTTTCTATGTATTTTCGTGCCTAGGGACTCTTCATCAAACATCCCGAGTACTAAACCAGTGTCATCTCTGGATAAAACACAGATGAATGTTAGAACCATTGAAAGTCTGATCTTAAAGTTCGACAAGCTCACTATTAAAAACATTAGAGCAACATGCTTCCACATGTCATTGCAGGGTCCATTTCATGGTAAAAAAGAAAAAAAAACAATGATTGTCTCTCATCACGACAACTCCCTGATCATGAGTTTCCAGGCGCATTTAAAAAAGGTAGCTTAAACATAATATGTGAACAGAAAGTTTAGAACCGGTGTAAAAGACAGAAAACAGATGCGGAAAGAAAATTAACGACTCGTAAAGATTGATTGTGCGTAAAGAATGTTAAAGATTCGTAAAGAACAGCGAGTAAAGATGTGTAAAGAATATTGAAGACGCGTAAAGTGTTAAAAGCGAAACTGGTCAAAATACCATGGTAATTCTGCCGAAGATGGATGAGCCATAATTATTTCACTTCTTTAAGTATTTCTCCAAGTAGAAAGTGATTAATTATGTCCATTTTGATCCTTATCCTTTACGAACATTTAATATTCTTTAAGCAGTCTTTACGCTTTCTCTGCATTACGCATCTTTACAGAACGCGGAACTTGTCCGTAAAGAAGAGGCTTTATATTTACGCATCTTTACGGAAGGGCTAAAGATGCGTAAATTTGCGATTTCATGCTGGTTTCAACTTGGGTCAATTTCACTTTCTTTTCTGGTCGGCTAGCACCCTCTTCCTCTGATAGCGCATGATCGTCGGTGATGGGATTTTCGCTTGCACTCAGGTCCTGAGTTCTGTTGTCCCTGGTAGAAACTGAGCTTCCATTCCACTTTCATAAAGCAAATGGTACTCTTCTCCCTCCTGGTAAAAATTAATGTGATAGGTTCTAAACTTCGCCGCAGCTTGGGCACAGACATCATTGTATGGTGCTTTGTTCGATATTCGAAGCATTACCCTTTTCCTTCTTACTGGCCTCAGTCTGGACTCTTTTGTATTAAATTCCATCAGACCAATTCCAACTGCAACCTCTTCTTCTTTTACCTTCCCTGCCGTCTTAATCACACGCTGTTTCCACTGATGACCTTTGGATTTACGATATGCAGCAAATGATTTGATGGCTTTGCTACCGGCATTTGAAGAGGTACAGGGCACTCTTGAAGGTGCAGCTGTAACACTTAAAGAGGAACTTGCATCTATAAGGTAATCCCAAACATTAAATTATTCGCATCACTTACAATTGTTATTACTTGGAAACTGATTCATATATCACAGAAGTGTCTGGTCTCAAATCATTCCTTTTTCCTGTTGACATGAACCTCTTCACCAAAAGCAAGTATCTCATTTTCAGTGTCATCTCCTGCGTGGAAAAGTAATCATTCTAATGAACATAATTGGACCATTTAGAAGACTGCAAAACTACAGAAAACTTTAACTGATCATGACGAATGTCCTCTGCTTTAAATTTTTGAGCATGTATGCTTGGCTTAACAAAAATTAAAAAAAAAAACCCATAAAATAGAAGCTTCTTAGTTTCCTGGGCAATGATTTGAAGCAAGGTTGACAGGGATGTTGTTAGTGTGCCAAACCAAACTGGATAATGCAAAACCAATTAGGCTCCATGGGAAAATGCAGACCACTTCACATAATGATAACACTATAAACATGGCAAAAGTAGTGAGGTCTCAGTTTCGCTAGTAGGTCACTGGCAGCCTCATTGTAATTCACAGGCCGTGACCATATCATAAAGCAAACAACTGTAAATCAGCCTACAATAAGTGCTGGATATAATGTCTCACACTTTTGCTGGCTGTAAAAATCCCCAGATGTAGAACAAAGCTCTATCAAAGGAAAAGAGACATATTGTAGTTGCGAGAGAAACTTTTCACGTAATTTGATTTACTGCAGTCATTCAGCATATGTAAATATTGTGTGAAATTTCATATACCATCTGCTTCTTTTCTCGCCTTTGTTATAAGTGGGAACGTTACTGATTTCTTTCCCAAATAACAACATGTAGTCATTCAATCAATCATAACGCAAAAAATAGTTGTAAAAAGCAACACAAAGTAAACAAACAAATGCATTTCCCCAGTCCATGGTTACTCAAAATTGAAACGATCAAGGTACGCGATTCGATCCATACAATGAGCATGGAAATGAAAGCTAGTAACGACTGCAAAATCCCCATCTACTGCACTACTTTCTTCTTGTTGCTGCTTTGTTAAAAGAAAAAGGGATGTCCATTCCTATGTAAATGAGTGGCCGGGCATTCTAAACCTAAGCCAACGCCAGATTTTCAGAAACAAGTGGTTAAGTAAGTTCAAATCCCATACCTTTG
>NC_142519.1:55684112-55719112 GCF_964205215.1 Stylophora pistillata
CTCATAAGTTGCAGCAGAACCATTTTTTTCTTTCCAGTGCAGGAGCATTTTATATCCCTTTCTAGGGAGGAGCCGATGTGACTCGTCTATTTCATCCAGCTTTGGTTCCTTGATTCCCAGACAGCCCCCAAGTGTTAACCAGACGTCACGCCCAAGATCTGAACCAAGAAGTTGCAGTTCAGAGGAGGTGGGTGTGCCTTGTTTAACTAAAAACATAAACAGCTTGTGGGTTCGATTGTAACAAGCAAAAACTTAAAATGAAGTCATAAATATGTACTTGGAAAAGTTGATTTGCAGTCTATCACAAATACGTAATCTCCAAGTTTTGAAGTAGGAGGTTCCAGTTCATCGTTGCTAGTTTTACCTTGTTTGACTATAAATATAAATTCAGAGTCATCGACTTAATTAACTGGTTATCGAGTTAATTAACTGATTAAGATCGAAAATCAAGTCAAAGGAATTAAGGTGATTCTTCAGTATTGCATTATGCATTCTCTAATGCGCATAAAAACACAATCAGGCAAATTAGCAGACGCGCATTCCAAAAAAACGGTATTTTTTTCATTCAATGGACCAGGTTAAAAGGTAAGATGGTCTTTAGCTCTTGAACGAGCACGGTCACCAAATTTTTTGTTGTATCATGTCGGCGTACAAATTATCCCCTTTAAATTGAAGAAATTGAAAAAAAATTCATTGAAGGGATAAAAGATGGGATATCTTTAAAAGCAGGAACGGGGAATGGAGGGATGGGGAGATAAGGTAATGGGAAAATAAGGGATGGGGAAATAGGGTTATGGGAAATAAGGAATGGGGAATGGGGAATGGGGAATGGGGGAATAAGGGAATAGGGGAATGGAAGAGTGGAGGAATGGAAGAATGGAGGAATGGAAGAATGGAAGAATGGGGGAATGGAAGAATGGTGGAATGGAAGAATGGCAGAATGGGGGAGTGGGGAATGGAGAGTGTGGAATGGAGAGTGAGGAATGGAGAATGTCGAATGGGGAATGGGAATGAGGAATGGGGAAATGAAGAATGGTGAATGGGGAAATGGTAGAATAGGGAATGGAGAATATGGAATGGAGAATGTGAAATGGGTAATGGAGAATGGGGAAATGGAGAATGGAGAATGGAGAAATGGAAAATGGAGAAATGGAGAATAGGGAATGGGGAATGGGAAAGTGAGGAATGGACAAATAGGGAATGGGGAGATAAGGAATGAGGAATGGGGAAATGAGAAATTAAAATAAAGAATCTGTAATAGTGGGAATCTTGAATGGAGAATGGAGAATGGAGAAATGGAGAATGGAGAAATGGAGAATGGGGAATGGGAAAGAGAGGAATGGAGAAATAGGGAATGGGGAAATAAGGAGTGAGGAATGGGGAAATGAGAAATTAAAATAGAGAATCTGTAAAAGCGGGAATCTTGAAAACGAAGGATCTTTAAAAGCGAGAATCTTTAAAACAAGAAATCTTTAAAAGCGAGAATCGTTAAAATGGAGAGTCTTTAAATGCAGAAATCTTTAAAACGGGGGAATCTGAAAAGCGATAATCTATAAAACGGGAAATCTTTAAAAGAGGGAATCTATAAAACGGGGAAACTTTGAAAGAAGGAATCTTTAAAATGGAGAATAATTAAAGGTGGAAATCTTTAACAGCGGGAATTTTTCAAACGAAGAACCTTTAAAGCCGGAATCTTTAAAAGCAGGCATCTTTAAAACGAGGAATCTTTAAAAGCGGGAATCTTTAAAACGGGGAATCTTTAAAACGTAACAACTTTTTTTCTTTAGCGAATGGTAGTGGCACTTGATTATCTTTTTTATTAGCAAGAATGGTAAGTCAGTCATCAGCCCTATAAGCAATTATGATCGAATACTCTGATGTACATCGTTCTCTGGTATTATCCTCAGGGTTCAAAATAACAGCCGGAAATATTTAGCACACTTGCTGGCGATTTTTCACCAAAGAACTAGAATTTTATAGAAAATATTATGCTCATTGATCGTTCAACTGAAGTAAAAGTTGCTGTCGTGTTATGGTGAACATTTCATATCAGACAATAAGGCAGCCAAGAAATTTTTTAAAAGCTTTTTGGAAACGTAAACGAGTCTAAAGTTTCGAGGTTGAAGCGTGCTACGGGTAGTGTTTTTGTTTACAGTGTTCAGCTTTCTACGTATTTGTTCAAAAATATGTTTGAATATTTGTTCGTAAGCCTTTTAACTACCTTTACAAATAAAAATGTTTCGGCGAAACCTCTCTTTAATTTGAAGAACCCGAATGATTTAGGGCTACAATTACGAGTTTAATTACGGGAAAATCCTCCTTGAACTTAACAATTTGATAGCGAGTGAGTTATAAAGAAAACAAATGTTATTCAAATTAAAGAGAAAGCTTTGGCTGAAACATATTTATTGGTAAAGGTAGTTAAAAGGCTTCCGAACAAATTTTCAAACATTTTTTGAAAAGTAACTGTCACGATGTGACACCTGTCAATTGAAGAGGAAAGAAGCATACGCTTTTGAAGAAACAGCAGTAATGGTGTGACAAACACACACGAGTTAACTGATCATGCGACGATTTTCTCGTAAAAAGAAAAACAGAGATCTTACGGAAAGTATTTTTTATTTCCAACAACGATTAATCTTCGAAGATTTACCTCTGTTCCGTTTTAAAATGTCACGGAAAGTCAAATTGTAAGTGAATGCAAATATGTGTTTTGGAGTTGTTAGTCTGCTTGTTTGTTTTCTGTAATGGCGTGTGTAAATCGGTGTTTCTTCCACCGAAAAGCTGAAGTCAATGAGACTCTTTCTACCTAGATACAAGGAGATTTAATGCGACTTTTATTCATCGAATTCCTGCGTTTCTGCCGTGAAATTTAAGACGAAAGTGTATTTCTAGATTTTGAACTGCTGTTGAATAAAATTCTTTCTTTGTTAGCCTAAACTTATAAAATCGTTTGTATCTGGCGCATGTCAAACCCATTTGCAGCCTAAAGGTCAAACAGGGATTGTCACTCACTGAATTGGCTCGCCATTAAGTCTTGTGATCGCCTTCGTATGAAATTGTTTTTTTTGCTGTTGTTGTTGTTAAGTCCGCGTTTTACTAGTCCGCGTTTTACAACTCCACGTTTTACAAGTCCACGTTTTACAAGTCCGCGTTTTACAAGTCCTCGTTTTACTAGTTCTCGTTTTACTAGCCCGCGTTTTACTAGTCCGCGTTTTACTAGTCCGCGTTTTACTAGTCCGCGTTTTACTAGTCCGCGTTTTACTAGTCCGCGTTTTACTCGTCCGCGTTTTACTAGTCCGCGTTTTACTAGTCCGCGTTTTACTAGTCCGCGTTTTACTAGTCCGCGTTTTACTCGTCCGCGTTTTACTAGTCCGCGTTTTACTCGTCCGCGTTTTACTAGTCCGCGTTTTACTCGTCCGCGTTTTACTAGTCCGCGTTTTACTAGTCCGCGTTTTACTAGTCCGCGTTTTACTAGTCCGCGTTTTACTAGTCCGCGTTTTACTAGTCCGCGTTTTACTAGTCCGCGTTTTACTAGTCCGCGTTTTACTCGTCCTCGTTTTACTAGTCCGCGTTTTACTAGTCCGCGTTTTACTAGTCCGCGCTTTACTAGTCCGCGCTTTACTAGTCCGCGTTTTACTAGTCCGCGTTTTACTAGTCCAGTCCAGTCCAGTCCAGTCCAGTCCAGTCCACGAAATACCATATGCCAACGTTTACTGCGCTTTGTTGGAAAAGGAATTGCCGCAATGAGACATGTTGATCGAAAAGAAAGATTCTGATGCTGGAATTATTTTAGCAATTTAAGAGGCTGTCCGCGTAAGAACCGACCACTTGAATTTCGGCCGATCACAGAATTCCTTCAGATTTTTACTGTGAGATATTTGATCTATTCTATCGGCAAAAATTGTAGTTATTTGGTTCGTAATGCTATTTTATCAAATTTTTGGCGACGAGATGTGAGAACGGTCAAAAACAAAGAAAATTGTTCATTTCAGCGTTTCGCTAGAGGCTCCAAAAACTTACGCATTTGTTCTAATCGCCTAAATCGGACATGTAGTATTATTTACATCTCTTCTGTAGAGTAATAGCAAAATATGCAAATGTTGACCAAACAATTAAGAATTACGCTACAGGTGGTTTGCACGTTACGTCATCGCCGCCATGTTGGTGGACGTAATCAATAGATGTCTCATTAGCTTCTTTTGTTCGTCCACCAGCATTTGTCCCTTTCACCATTGCTACCTGTGTCTCCAGAGATTGATTGCAAACCACCTACATACTTACATACATACATAACCTTTATTAACGTGTCTAGTCGTTCTACATCCTCGGAGACCCTGGGGCAGTGAGTCGATTTCAAGTTAGGGCGGAAGAGCCCCTGGGGACATTGTCTTACAAGACAAGTTCCGAATGGTCGTAGTCGTTCTGGCATCTGATTGGTGCCAGAAAATCTTTGTGCTTTCCTGCCCAATCAGAGTCAGGTGTGCTTTAGAGTCTTTTCGTGTGTTTTAACACCGACCTCTACAAGAAGCTCAGTTGCTCGCCATGTTTGTTTGGGCTGTGCGACGGAGCCTTGCTCGAGGTGAAAGGCTTCAGTCTCAGCACACAATGCAAGAGAAATCGATCAGATCGTCCGCGAAAATCTTACCGGAAATTATACTGAATGCTTTCGCAGGTATCACAAGAGAACGTGTTTAAAAGTTTGCGAGGTTCGCATAAAACATGATGGTTGCAGGCATTCATATGTCGCTTTAAACGTTAGACGAGATGTAAGCTGAAATCTTCCTAGATTCTATGTATAATTTGCTGTTACTGAAACTTTGCTAATCCCGTGAAGTTATTTCGTCGCACAGACCACACAGGTATGTCGAACAACTGGCGCTTCCGCATCTTTCTGTGCGCGCCAAAATCTAATCTCCTTTGGCTAGTTGTTTCGGTAAGGTTCAGGGTTTTTTTAAAAATGATAATGAATAATTCGGGTGAAAATGTTTCAGATCGTTGTCGAGTATGCTCTTCCGTTTTTATCACCATTAAGAGAAAAACAAATCTTAATGGCGAGTTCATGAAAATATTTGAAGAAGTTTTCAAGGTTTTACAAGATGATGGTCTTCCGCGTGCATTTTGGGACACTCGTCGCTATAGAATTGAAACATCATGGAAACGTAGTTGTAACAAAGAGGCATCGATAAAACTTTCTCGTGGGCAGAGCACCCAAACAAGAAAATCGAATTGTTGCTGTTTCCCATTTTCTACTGGAGGAACATTTGTCAAGGTATGCACAAATGCAATACAACCTATGTTGAAAAAAGAAAAGAAAAGCTAAGTGGGTAGATGACCCTGTACTAAGCTGACATTTACAATAAAGCAAACCCGCCCTTTCCATCCAATATTTCTTGGTCTTTGGTTTCGTTTTCCCCAATGAAAGCAGCATCGATTCCCAATGATCTAAGGTATTTAGCTTGGTCTTCAACAATCGACAAAAGAGGTGAAATGACAAACACCAAGAGACTAGAAGAGAATCTGTAGCCTTTCGAGCTCAAGAATTTGAACACTCTAGGCCGCAGTTGAAAGATTAAACTCTTTCCAAACCCCGTCGGTAACTGTCCTATAACATCTCTCCTTCCCACGATGTTCTCGATAATACGTTTTTGTTCAGATTTCAATTCGATAACCGGAAACACAGCTAAGCTTTCTCTTAGCGCTTGCTGGAGGTCGTCCACGAAGTTAACGTTCTCTGCAACCTTTGCCATATTGTGAAAGACTTTGCTACAAAGCGAAGACTAGATTTTGGCGAGCACACAAAGCTACGTAAGCATAAGCCCAAGTTGCTCGACATAACTGCGTGGCCCTTGCGACGAAATAACTTCACGGGATTGGCAAAGTTTCAGTAAAGGCAAATTATACAAAAAATCTAGAAAGATTTCAGCTTACATCTCGTTTGACGTTTAAAGCGACATATTAACGCCTGCAACCATTATGTTTTGTACGAACCTCCCAACTTTTAAACACGTTCTCTTGTGATACATGCGAAAGTATTCAGTATAATTTCCGGTAAGATTTTTGCGGACAATCTGATCGATTTCTCTTACATTGCGTGCTGAGACTGAAACTTTTCACCACGAGCAGAGCTCCGTCGCATGGCCCAAACAAACATGGGGAGCAACTTAGCTTCTTGTCTATGTCCATGTTAAAACACACGAAAACTCACGTCACTCTGATTAGGCAGAAAAACACAAAGATTTTCTGGCACCAATCGGATGCCAGAACGACTACGACCATTTGGAACTAGTCTTGTAAGACAATGTCCCCAGGGGCCCTTCCGCCCAAACTTGAAATCGACTCACAGCCCCTGGGTCTCCGAGGATGGTCGTTCTAGTGCCTGTAGGCACTGATTGGGGACACCCTAAAACTACATAATATCATTAATACAAATTAATAAATACTCTAAAACTAATATACTAATCAATGGCACTAATTGGGGACATCCTAAAACTACATTACAGCGTTGAAAAAAAAAAAATTAATAAATACTTTAAAATATAGAAAAAGCCGAAAATCAACACTACTCAAGTAAAGCGTTCGGTGGCACCACAAGGCTAAGTTTTCCATTTCCTCTATACCTATTTTGAAAATACCACACAAACTGCACTTACCAAATTTGAGCGGGTGTGCTGTTGTTCCAGGACGCTTTTCTCAAAAGTATAACGGAATCTGGAGTCCTGACTACTATCTGTGTTTAGTATTAGGGCTGGTGTACCGAAATCAACAAAAACATTTTTGGCAACTAGTCTTTTCGAGTTACACGAGCTCGATGAACTTTACTAATTTTCAACGATGAAAGTGCACATGACTTAATCTTTGCATATTTGGTCACTCCATTTCTCGCTCAAAATCAATATTCGAGGCAGTGCTTATTTTGAAAACTAGCACTGTTGTTTTGTTAAGGTGAGGATGTCCATAAATTCATCCAAACTTACCCCAAATTTAGCAATTACGAAGATACAAATGAACATCTTCTACGTGACATAACATTTAACTGTCTAACGCGGGCTAAAACATGTTGACAAAATTCCATTGAGTTAGTCTTGACCGCTGTCTTATGCTATAAAAAACTAAAATTGCTGTCACTTACGGGCTAAGAAACGCTCATTCAAAATATGTCATAATGAAGAAAACTTCATGTCTCACCAGAGCTTGAGAACATCTCCACGAGAATGGGTAGATTCATGCAGTCTTGTGTCACGCTCCGTTTACATTGAGAATTGATGTCACGTATCCATTTTTGACTACATAGCACGCAGTTATTTTAAAGTTGTCGAAATAAATTGTTAATGTCAGGAGTGATATTTCTTCCTTTCATTTCAATTTACACTAAAATTTACCTTATCATGTAACAGAATATGTAGTTTTATGGAATACATATTAGCAGTGCTGATTTCAGGCAGAAAGCTCGTCGGAATGTCATTGTTTTTAGGTGATACCGTTAGTACAATACAAGCATTATTCATTTTTATTGTCGTCTTTTGATTTTGAATATCACCTCCAGGTTTTATCTTTTTTCATTATTTCCTTTTTGTTTTGTTTTATTTTCGTGTGTGTGTGTGTGTGTGTGTGTTTTTTCTCCATAATGTTTCAATAATTGGGCTAATTGAAATAATTGAATTTGCAAATGTTTTACGCAAGACGTCCAAAATATTTACTTCGCGAAAGGGATAAGCTTTTTATCGAGAAGATTCGCACCGTTTGCCTTCAAGATGGCGGGATTGTGTTCGTTTTCAAGCGTTACCGGTGGAAAATGTGGAAGTAGCCAAGGGTGTAAAGATTTTGTAGCTTTGAATAGCTGTAACGCTGATATCAGCGCGCATTTACACCCCAAATCAGTGAAATTTACCTGGGGAGCGATGAAGCAGGATGTTAACACAACACTGACTCTCAAAACGTCCTGTTAAAGGTACAACTGCCTGCGTTTGCTCGACAAACGAAACCAAAAAAACACGAAGTACAAAAGATAGACGATTTTAGTAAACGTCACAACTTCAAGTTTGAGAGGGAAGGATTGCGAAAATGGAGAACTTATGGCATCGGGCAGGAAAAGTTGACTCCTTACCAAGATTTAGTCGTCAGGCCTCAAGGTCCTACAGGCCTCGTTTTAAATGAAAAATTACTTCCGCTCAACAAAATAGTAATAGTTCCCGGATGAAAGTTCCCGTATTGAAACGAAGGACTGGCTAAGGAAGACTCAAGTGCAGGGGTTTTTCTCGAGACTGCCGGCCACAAGAAGAAGACAGGAAAGCCAAGAAATTGAGGTGGAGGAAATATATGCAGAGGAAGAGGAGCAAGAAGACGTGAAATGCTGGAAAACGCTGCCGGTCAGCTTGGTCTAAAGAACCCTATTTGTCGTGACTCGTACTGCTTGTCTGACCTCTCCCGCGATAAGAAACTTGAAACTTTCTGTGCGGTCAAGCTTAAGGAGATACTTAGATTTTTTGAGATTCTGTATGGTTGCCGAGATAGGAAAGAAGATCTGGTAACTAAACTTTCCACATTCTTAGAGGGATGTGACTGTAACTGATAGGAAAAGGTCTAAGCCCTTTAATAAGAATGTACTACATCATTTTACCTGTTTGGTAAGGACTGGTTCAGCGTACACGGGGTTTCAAGTACTTTTTATAGAACATATCGAGGAATAGAGTTTTACTTTTTTGGTAGCAGAGAGACGAGTTGATAAAACAAAGAAAATATGAAAATTTGAGGAAAATGGCGACAACGTAGAAGCGTAGCCGCAAATTCTTCCGCCGACACAAACATTAATGTTTTGAAATCTTACATGAGTCACGCGATGCAAATAGATCTCTACAAATTCGTTTACTCATAATCTATTATAACCAAGCATGAAAAGGCCATTTAAATTTTAAGAGACAAATAGACGGTGAACCTCCAGCGGTGATTATCAAAACTAAAAGGGAAAACTAAATTCATTAATCTTTTAGTGGCCACTGATTTTGTATTTCAATTTTTTACTTTACTTTTTGTTATTTTACGGTATTACGTAAAAACATGGGCATTTCAACGTGCTTGCCGCCTGAAATCGTCATCATCATGATTACGTCTTCAAACAATTTACATTTTGGTTCATGATGAGGTAAATGCTGGTATAAATTAGAGTGAAAATAGGAAAAGTATCAATCTTAACACAAACCATTTCTGTGCGATGATGTTAAATGTGGATTTGTGACATTCTTAATGTAAGAGCATGACACATGACTGAATCAACCCATTCTCGTGAAGATGTTCTCAAGCTCTGGTAAGACATTAAGTTCTCTTCATTACTCGGGGTTTCCGAAGGAAACGCCCGAGTTATAAATTCGGCTTGGTTTTGAAATTTTTTTTTTGCGATCAGTCACAAAACGCAGTTCCACTATAGCGCATGCCTGAAGTGCAAGCGCATGCGTAGAATAAACCTTAGAGTGCATGTTTTGAAGCAATGGGTGCCTTCGGGGACAATTCATTGCTTGATGTACTATACGCGAAAGAGAGTCGATGGCTGTTACGCTCAATATACATACAAAGTCACACACCGTTCGCGGTAGACCCACACTAAAACTTATGGAGCGTTTTGGGAAAGGGTCAGTCCGCGAACTTTACGAGAGATCAATTTACGAGCGATCCTTTATGAGTGAACCCTTTATCGAGAAATATCAAGCGAAACCTACTATATCAAACGAGCTATCTCATATTATATTTACATGTAAACACAACCGTGTACTTAGACGCGATCTAGAACCCAGTAGAATACCAGAAGCTACTCTGAAACGTCTCAGAAGAAAGGGCAGGAAACTGAAAGAATTTGTTTATGAGCGTATTCGTCCGAGCATACCGAAGTCCTCTTGGCTACGTCATGTGAAGGTTAGAAGAGTTACAAAGAATGTTTGTAAGCTTAGTACGAAGAGGGTAAGATTAAATAAAGTTACACAACATGAGAAGAAGTATTTGTTAATTTGTTCAGTGAGGGTTTATTAAGGTATAATTAAATTGAAGTATAGAGCAAGTCGGTATTTATCAATGTTTTCTTGTAATAGACCCATATGTCTTTATAAGAGTCAGGCACACGTATCAGACTATTGAAAATTTCAAATGAGTTCAGATATAGAGAAAAAACCTGGTCCTACTCCAATTTACATTTACCCTAGCAAAACAATAACGGCACCATATAGCCAAGCTAATGAGTTGGTATTTGGACAAAATTCAGGTCAATAATAATTTATATAATAACTTAATATTTATATTGCGCAAATTAACATGTGGATATGATCAAATGCGCATCACAACACTTTTCGGGGGACTTTGGCCGGACTGCATCAGCAGTTTACAAACAATCGAAGGAAAGTTATTTGAAGATGCCCCCTCCCCCCAATTCCTCGTAAACAGGCCAGACCACATCACAGTAATCTCGTGAGTGGGTTCTTTGACGTCCCTGCCTGACCAAATTAACTAATAAATAGATGCAGGAGACGGGGACAACAATGTGTTGTATTGAGTTTATGCTCCTTGATTTACAATAACAAACAAGGTATCAATTCTGTTAATGATCGTGTCGATAATGAATATTACAAATCATTTGAATTCAAGTTTGTCTCAGTTCACCAGACAATCGTTTTTAATGAATATTAGAAATCACTCGAATTCAAGTTTGTCTCAGTTAACCAGACAATCATTTTTAATGCAGACAGAATTACCCACACTTTTAAATGTGTTCGAGACTGACTATGAACTTTAATACAGTGAGAGCTACACTGGTATTTGTACTGTTTATCAAAAAGCTACAATAGAAGGATATCAGTACTGTACCTCCTTAGATAGAGCCTTTCAATCACTTATATCCGAAAATTTCAAAAATTTTGTCGTGACAATAGGGTGTACTGTAGTTGCTATTTAATTGAATTAAAGGTAATGTGGGCTTGAAAATATTCAATTCTAATGCATGAGATATTTATGGATTTGTTCAAATAGCATAAATCTGACATGTGATATTATTTTACATCTCTTCTGTCGATTAATAGCAGTATTCTACCATAAATATTTGAACAAATGCTCAAGTTTCTAGAGCCACCAGCGAAACGCTGAAAATTAATGCTGAAATAAAAATTTTGTTTGTTTTTGACCGTCCTTACATTTCGTTGCCAAAAATTTGATAAAATAGCATTACGAACCAAATAAATACAATTTTTTTCGATAGAATAGATCAAATATCTCACAGTAAAAATGAGGGAATTCTGTGATTGGCTGAAATTAAGTGGTCGGTTCTTACGCGGACAGCCTCTTTAATTATGTTGAGTGTTGAAGATGTGCTGAGTGCCCTTCCATTGTAGCGCAGTTTTACTTGTGTCAACTATCATGAATTTCAATGGATTCACATGCGTGAAATTGAAAAAAGAGCAATTTCTCCAAAGACCGTTCGATTATTTGGTCGACTTAATTTCACGCTTTCTTCATTTTAAAGATTCTTGCTTTTGAAGATTCCCGCTTTTAAAGATTCCTCATTTTTTGTGTATTTAAATGAGTTGTTTTATGTGTTGAAGTTATCTCACAAGGGCCCAGTTCTCGAGGATAGGAAAAAATCATAATGCTTTGTAAAGGAGTTTAGGCTCCCCCTGTAACTCTGTAAATAAAAAGGCATATAATTCTTACTCTGTGGTCTGCCAGGTCCACTTGTAGATGGCTGCTGACTTGCATAAAAGTCAGTAAGCTCCTGGTCATAACCTGAGAGTCACAATAAACATGATAGTTATTAAGAAAACTAGTAAGAATATGTTTTAGAGTCACACATTGTGGAAATTTAAATGGAATAAAAAAATCAAGCTATTCTAGAACAGACTCTTTGGACTAACATATACAGAACTTGTTCATGGACTCTTAGACCTCTGACTTTTGGAAAAATTATTACGAGTTTCAATAGTCCATTTTACAGTTGCATGTTTGGTTGTCAAGCCTTTGAACAGGAGTAAGGCTGGGGGTGACCTTGATATTATACAAACGTTGCTGCTTTTCAAATGTAAATTATCTTGTTATCATGCTAACAAGATACTAGTCTCTATTACCACAAGGTCACCTGCAGCCTCTCTCCAAATCAAATTAATCTCCAAATTATCCCTGCTGATGTATACAATAAAAAAGTGTTAATTTTATATACATGTATATATTATGGTCATAGTGTTTTCCATAGCCTTTTTGCTCATCTGGTTACAGCTGTGTTCACCCGATGTTTACCCACTTAACATGATGAAAATAATATGAATAATTAACAAATATTCACCAAAGTGGAAGTGGTTAGTCGTGGATATGTACCGAGCCGCGAAGCGGCGAGGTAAATATGCACAGCTAACCACCGACACTTAGGTGAATAGTTGTTTTAGTATATACTAAAACAGTGAGATAATATACACCACCAAAAATTGATTTGAGTGATTTCTTCGCTTGTCAAAGATGCAAACCAGGATGCCATTTTTTCCCTGAGTTGCTTGGAGGTAAATAGCAAAGGATATTCAGAGTTTGACTACCCTTACCAAAACAACATATATGTTATATATATGTGACATTTATGTATCTGTAACATATATATGTCAAATTACTTTACATATATGTGACATATATGTATAGATTTTATAGCAACTGTACATATATTTTACATATGTGTAATATCTAACAAGGTAATTAAACACATATGTAACATATATGCAAATATGCAGTTGTATGCATACATATATGTCACATATATGTAATTCTATTAATATATTATAACACATATGTAACATATGCAAACATTCAGTTACATATGTGATATATATATAATGTATGTACCAGCTATCAATTAGATATCTGACATTATGAAATCCTAAATATAATTATAAACTTCATATTATTTAGTCACATGCAAAATGTACAGAACCCCAAAATCTAACATTAATCAGCACATTCAAAATTCATGCACCTCAATTTATACAGGTACCTATGTAACATTACTCTTATATGTCACATAATTCAGCAACAGTGAATTTATGCATTTACACTGTAAATATTGTCCATAATATGCTATAATGAACTTTATAATATAATGTTTCAATAATTTTAACCGTAGAAGCTTTTGTTCAGTCATTCCACACTGTACTCTTGGCCATCATCATATATAACTATAAAAGGACTACAATTTGTCAGGAGGTCATTAAAATAAATCTCAATTTCTCTTTAATTTTTTTCACCAGCAAATGCTAGAAGGACATTGTTACATTGCCAGAAAAAGTCACTCAGAGAAATTAAAGGTTCTCTTGAGAATTTTTTTGAAATTCTAAACGTGTGGCCACATTTTCCACAACTCTCAGCTACGTACAAACTACCTTAAAGCTAAGAAGGGTGGAGTTCTTGGGAATTTCTGGGAATTGAATTTGAGGCAAATTAAGTAACCCTGAAATCCAAATAATTCCAAGAAATTCTCAATACTGTACCTTGAATGTGAAGGTTTTAAGACAAGGAGTCCTTTAAATAGAGGCTTAAAACTGGTTCAACAAAAGATATGTTAAACAAAATATACCAGGAGATGTATATACCTGTACATGTTTATCATGAAATTTATTATTTAAACTAAGTTTTAGTAAATCTTAACATCAATATGCATTTTTTTCATAAAGCAGCAGTCAGTTACATTAAGTGCAAATTGTCAATTTAAATTCAATGTACTCATATCACAAATTTTCTTTCTAACCTCAAAGGCCTCTTGGATTCAAGTCGTAAAAGGTTTTCTTGTGATGCAAAATGTCTCGTGTCCGGAGATGTGCCACAATCATAATTCATAAACATAATCATAAGCATGGGTCAACGCTTCGCAATGTCCACATTCATTTGTAGGCAAGAATTTTAACGCACTATAATCGCTTCCTTCTCTTGTATATTAATGTTTCTTCGTTAGGAGACGCACTTGACTCTGTTGGCACCGCTGCTAGGTCAGTGAAAGCGAGAGCGAAAGACTGAGGAATCGAGATGGCTGTGTTGGAACGTGTCGCTGAACGCTTGTTACGGTCCAACTTCGTTAATTTGCGTACTGGTACACTGTGATCATCTAGGTGGCTCTTATACTTCCTAAGGTGGTTTAGCCTCCATCTGTCATAATAATGAGGGTAAAACACGTTTGTAATCACCTTCAAAATTGTGATTGCATGCCTTCTGTTGTTTCACCTTTGCCGTGAACACAAGTCAAGTCAGGGTTTCGAGTCTTTGTTTCCTCGACAGCTTTCGGCTACAAATCTTACATTTGTAGTACGTTCGATTCTTCTCGAGTATTTCTACGCAGAGTGAGTTCACATCATTAGTTAGTTCATCTTCAGAACATGGATCCAATCAATCCAAGGTAAAACGATCTCTCAAGACTGCAGTCAGGTAAGCCAGCGGATTCTCTTTACAAGCCAATGACAATCCCAAGATGTCCACGTGATCATCTCGTAACAAAGAAAATCTATTTGGCGCTCATCTTTGAATGTGCTTTTCATCCGTTGATCGGTCGATCGTAGGTTAAGTTATTTCTTTTCTCGACTGTTGACATCTCTAAAGAAGGGTTTTACCGTTGTTCAATGGGAAAACGAGAATAGCGCGAGTGTTGTAAATGCAAAGCAAGTCCTTGGCGCCGTGAAGTTAAAAGAAGGGATAACAGTTATCGACTGGCCGGTATAAGGGTCGAGCGGCCATATAAAACTACGGATTCTGAAAGTTTATGGTGAGTACAAATTGCGATATTTGGTAGGAATCGGTCACTTGCATGCCACAGTTTCTTAAGCTTACGCTTTACAATAAAATAAATCTATCATTAGGCTAAAGGTTTCAGGATTATTTAGTCGCGTTTGGCATTAGCTGCGAGCCCAGCAGGAAAAGAGAAGCAGCTGCGTACTCTGCAGTTTGGGATAACTTCATTGCAATTAATTATTACAGTTACAACAAGAATTTAATTTTATAAAAAAATCAATTATTTAACTGTAATTAAGCTCTTCACTCCTAAGAGTGTTCAGTCAAAATTGAGTAGAAATCTCTCAACTGGCAGAATCAACAAAAACAAACAACAGAGCATGAAGATGCTGCTTGACAGCTTACATTTGAATTTTAACACACAAGAGTTTTATCCAAAAAAGTTACAACCACATTAAATCAAGTCAAAGCCTGAGTCAGGGAGGAAAGGATAAAATATCATTTATATCATCATCTCAGATGAAATGATTCCTTTCAAGACTATTCTTTGACTGATAGTATTTATTGCAATAAACATAACCCAAGTTATTGCATTTCAGGGAAAAGAATCAACAGATTTTATTCACAATTTGTGTCAAACCAAATTTACTGATTCACTAGGGCTATTTTAAGTGAATAGCTGTAATTGAGGATGATTTTTACAAAGTTTTCAAGAAAAGAAAAAAATTTCATCTTAATATTACCACATGTTGATGTTAATATACAATAGCAAATAATTAACATGTAAACCTGAGTTAAGCATGTAAATAAATTTCATTGCCTACTTGAATTTATAGTTGAGAGTTACTGCATGTATTTATTTGATATTTAGTTGCCTTGAAGTATTCCTAAAATTCCCAGTAATTCTTAAACATTCCTAGAAATTCCTTAAAATTCCTTGGAATTTCCTGCAAGTTTTAGATTCACAATATTTCAGGGAAGCCATTGGTGCTCTGAGTTGGGATTCCTAGGAATTCCAAGTCCTGTTGGCTATGAATGTGAACTTTTTCTTGGGTTAATTAAAAAGTTTCTGATGCTACACAAGTAAAATACAGGTGCTTCTAGTCATGTGTTTGATAGTTAATAATGCAAAAAATATGAGAGACACATTTAGTGATTAATAGCTGCCTAAAATCATTATGTTAGCTTTGGAAATTGTCTAACTGCCATCAATCCTTCTTCATTTACAGCATTTGTTCAATCACAGTTCAAAGAGGAGAACAGTGTCACGAAAGTCCAAAAATCAATACAGGACAAATGTACCGGAAGCAGGAGAGGCATTTCCAAAACAGTGAGACAATAAGCTGAACTTTATTACTTGTAACTATATATTGAATGCAAACCAATTTTAAATTTCTACTGTATTTAGATCTATTTTGAAATACATGATTGTAATCACAGTCTCTTTAACTAACTTCAATTGACATGAATTTTTAATCATTCTGTCATTCTTCTTCTATAATTGTTTTAGTTGTTTCCATTGAGGACTGTTATAAGTATAAATTTAACTTTATTAGAACCTATTCTATTTTTATTGTATGTTGATGACATGCCTACTGTAGTTAAGAGTGTGTTTCTGGCTATGTTTGCTGATGATTCTTAATGTTATAAGATCATAAATAATATAAATGATTGTAACGATTAATTTTGCAAGAGGACTTGCAGTTGCTCTATGATTGGTCATTAGCAAATGAATTATATTTTCAGCCTAAAAAGTGCAGTAATCTACATATATCTAGCAAGAGCATACACCCCCATCGTAGCTATAATTTAAATGGTATAGATTTGGAGGTTGTCTCAAGTGAAAAAGATTTGGGGATTATAATTGCAAAGGACACCTGGAAAGAACACCTACTTATGATAGTTGCTAAAGCAAATAGGGTTCTAGGTTTTCTTAAACGAAATTGCACAGGGTTGGTTGGTGAGGGCCCACTTTTGCGACTTTACTGCTCCTTAGTGTGTTCCCATTTTTGTTATTGTTCTCAGCTGTAGGCACCTCAGTCTAGTATTAGTAATTTACTCTTAGTAGAAAGGGTACTGAGAAGAACCACACATTTTATTGTTTATAGAAATAGTACCCCATCCTATATGGATTGTCTTGTTAGGCTTAAACTATTACCACTTAACTATTGGTTGGAGTATTTAGATCTCATATTTTGCTTTAAATGTCTTCATGGACATATAGATCTAACCCGACCGATTGATAATTATTTTTCACCTGTTACCAGTCAGACTTGCCGAGGATGCTCAGCTTTTACCTTTAAGCTAAATATGAGCAAAACATCTACTTTTCGAGACTTTTATTTGATTAGAGTTATCCCCTTGTGGAATAATATTCCAGTTGATGCTAGGCAGTCAGAGTCCCTTGGCTCTTTTAAATGCAAGCTTAAAGTGCCCCTGAGACGAAAATTGACCATTTTATTTTGGCCTAAATTGTTTACAATGTTGAATTGGGTCAAGTTATGACCCTTTTTTCCATTGAAAACTCAAAACAAACCTTTGATGACCAATTTTTACCGCTTCAAAGTCGTCCAAAAATTGTTCGCCATTGCTGAGAATATGTTCCAGCCGAGCCCGCAAAAACATGACGTCAAAGGCTCAACAAACTTATGCTTTGCTTTGTTACAACTCTCTTTGTTCACTGCACAGAGAATAACACATATTACTTTTTTGAGAACTGCTTCGTTGTCAGTCGAGAAATGTCGACTTTTTCAGACGATGAATTGTCCCAGAAATAATCTGAAGCTTCTGTGGATAGTTTTGCGCCAACAAACGATGAATTTTTGCCACGCGAATAAAGACAGAATGGCACGGACTCCCCATGTGGCTTTTGTGGTTGCATTGCTTTACTGCCTTCGAACTGTATTTTTGCTTGTCGTAAGGGATTTTCCTTTTTTTGTAAGAAATGATCGGGTGATTAGTAAAAATAGTTTTCAGCAACGGCTAATTGTGTATCCGAAGGCGGATATTGGGAGTTTGTGAAAGCCATTTCTAAGCCATCAATGTGTTTTCCCCGATGCATTTGGTCAATGATCTCATTAACCTTTTCCTACGTGCTTTTTACTATCGGTGCTCTGAGATGTTTGAAGTGCACTCTGTTGTTGAGTTGCACTTTGGCCTCTTTTGTTTTTTCTGTCCTATTCATGATGACTATTGTTGTGTTGCTTCGGTGAGGTTCAAAGCAGAATTTATTTCAACTCTTTTAGAGCCGTGACTTCATTGCGTTACAAAGTATTTTTTGGCTTAGATGCAGTCTGCAAGTAGCGTTATGACAATTTTTCAAGTAGCTCTGAAGGGCAGTAGAAGCCTCAACCAGTGACATTTCGCAAAGAAGTAATTAAGAAGGGTTATCATCTTGCCAAAAAATACATTCAAAATACATATACAAAAATACATTTAAATATTACAAATTAGTATATTACAAAGGATTTTGGCCTCCCCTTCTTTCTTGAGCCTTATTAAAATAGTAACTTTACGAGAGATACTATTTTTGAAAATAGTTGATTTTGCAAAATAGCAACTCTTCTTAAATTACTACTTTGCAAAATGACCTAAAATCCTTATTATTAATTAACGATTACTTCATAATCCTTGTGAGTCATCTTAACCTTATTAGAAAATATATCAGCATTATCCCTTCAGTTTGTTAGATCTTGTTTGGTTTTGTTTCGTTTCGTATTGCAAAATATTAAGCCCCACTAGCATGGTATACTCTGTTACATTCTATACCATTAAATAATCCCAAAGCCATCAAGTAACAGTCCTAAGAAATGTTGGCAAAATTCAAGTGAAGATTTGGGTCAATGAAAATGTGTTAAATATTGTTGATGTGGGCTAAATATTAGTCTTACATTGTGAACTGCCACACTCACTTGTAGATGGCTCCTCACCAATCTCCCAGTCACCTGCAAGTCACAATAACTATTTTTAGACAATTATCAGGATCAGTTTTTTACCACAACTAATAAAATCAGAGCTAAAACACAGTCAGGTGACATTTTTCATTAAATGTTTGGTACTAGGCAGGAAAGACTATCTTTGATCTAATGCTCTACAGTCAGTACTGTCTGCTTAGCCAAAATCTTATTAAACAATTAAAGCAATCAGTGAAACCCAACTAAGTACCATGTAACATCCCAGATAAAATCCAGATGCATAAGTGTAAAGCCCAATAATTAATAATGGTAATTGAACTGAGTGGAGTGCAATTTGGGCTGAAATCATATGCATGATTTCAAACTCGAATGAGCGCTGCACGCTCGTTTGATTTAAAATCACAAGTATGATTTCAAACCAAAATTGCATGACACGAGGTTCAATTAGCACTTTATTACATCCATTTTGAAATCGCCCAAATACAGGACTTGTTCAATTTAAATATTTTACTGATGCAGGACTGAGCTGGTTTATAAAAAGGGGAACTGGAAATGCTTTTACATCTTACTTTGTATGCAAAACAGAAAGACTTTGATATCATGCGCCAAAAACTCAGTCAAGCATAAAATGATGCAATTTAGAGCCAAAAATGGTGTGATTTGGGAATAAATCGCACCAATTATAACCGATCAGATTACAGGGACTGCCAGTTATTTCAAAATGGATGTAATAAATCATTCAATTGCCTAACTTAACCAAAAATGATAATCTGAATTAAGACAGTACTATAGCTGTCAATTAGGTAAAAATATTCTCAGATAAATTTTGTCCCTTTTTATTCCATGAAGCACCATGCAGCTGTATTTGACTTCATAGCCCAATAATTTAATCTATTGATGTTGCCACAACAAAAAGCCACCTGAAAACTGTAATTGATGATTATTAATCCAACATTTCGTGAGCTTTTTCAGAGACCAAAACTTGAATACATTTGGATAAAAACTGCTGAGTTCAATTCAAAGCATATTACACATTTTCATGCATATTAAATACAAGTTTTTTATTCATATTTTGTGATAAATACAAAATTGATTATATGAAATTTTAAAGACCTTGATGAGCAACATCAAGTTTCAACAGCAGTCTTGAGTTTCATGTTGGACCTAACCCATTGAGCACACCTTTTACAATGTGGCAATAATTGAAAAGTCTATATCCTTCAAAGATGCTGCAACTTTTGCATATATATGTATTTTTACAATGCGGAATCACATTGCTTCTCTTGCAGTTACCACTTTGTACATGCAAGGTTGCTTTGAAGTTACCTTTGTGACGTTTAGGAGGATTAGGGCTACGTGAACCTTCTCTCCTATTGGAACTAATCTCTTCTCCTCTCAATTCTGCATGTAATACAATATTTCAGAGATGTTGTATACAGTTTACAACTTCTTTTTTTGAACAAAAGCACTGAATAGTTAAAAGTGTTGTGTGATATTTTTCTGCTTTATACTCAAGTGTAAATGTATGGTAACTTTTAAGTTAAGGGATTCTCTGAGCACATAATACTGATGAAATTACAAGTAGTGATGACTGGTTTAAATGTAGAGGGGGGAAGAAAAAAGTATCTTCTCTATCATACAGCCTCTTGCATTTACTACTATTTGCTTCCTAACATTTTTTTAATTTCCAAAATCCGATTTTAAGGCTCTACTATAACATTATGCTGTCAATATATATCATGAACTTACTGTAATTTCCGGCCGTTTACCTGCGCAGCCGATTACCTGCACCAGCCGATTATTGCATGCAGCGAAAAAAAAAAGTCAACAGATTAACTACACTGGTGGATAGCCCGCACCTTAAAAACAAAGGAAATTTGTACAAATGTGCTCTAGAATTCACAACGTTGCATACTTGACAGAATGCAAATTCGTGACCACATTTTGTGCGAACGATTGCTCAGTGCCATGTTGATTTCTCAAAAAAAATCGATATCTCTGGTTCTATAGGGCCTAACAAGTCCCTTAAAACAGGGAAATTCTCTTCAGCTGAAGCTAGTGTTAACTGGAAATTTGTTACTGATGCGCTGGTTATCATTGCTTTTTTTGGGTCACCATCAAGGTTTTGTTTACATGCGTGCCGATAGTAATTTGTTCATCACACAACTAACTGTGTGTGAAATAAACTCGAGTCGGCATCATGTTTTAGTGCTGCTTTGTGGCACTCTTAAGACAATAAAATTCATCTGAGAGAGGGAACTGCTAGTAGATTTCAAAATTGTCACATAACCCGCACCTTCCTATTACCTGCAGTGGTGCGTGTTTAAAGCAAAATCAACAGATTACCCGCGGGAAAACAGCCGGAAATTATGGTACATGTATTCATCTGAACTCTTATTCAATCAGCAGTGAGTTAGCCTTTCATATTTTCATAATTTAAATTACATTCCACATGTACCTTTGAGTTGACTAGATGAAGCCTGCTGAGGTGCAGTGTTCACATGTTGAATTGTAGAGACTTCAGCAAGGTCTGAAAAATTGTCATTATTGACATCATTTTAATCATCGATTTTTTTGGCGTCACTATTTATAAGGCACTCACTTGATATGAACTCTTATTACCAAGTACATATACATGTGCAGTGATTTGTGGAAATTGCACAGCAGGGTGAAAACATTTTTCTACCTCCTTCCCACACTATTGCTAAAATGCAGAAAACATCTACATATTAATCAGGATTATCTTTTTTTTCCATTTTCACCTCCAGGACTGAAGCTTCCACAGTCCACCCATGTGCCCTCCTTGCCCCTATGATAAATAAACTGGCTGGGTTAATTTGCAAGCTAGTTTACAAAGTAATGTCCCAGCTGAAAACTCGAGTTACTGGTTAATTAAGACACTGACAAGAATACACTGCACAACACTAAGCATACCATGTCTGTGCAACTTAAGCATTTCCTCTACAAGCTTTTCACATTGTGCTTTCCAAGGATATTCCTTGTCATAGTCTTCACGAAGACGCCTTGCTTCTTCAAGTCTAATCTTTCTTTCTTTACCTCGCACTTCTTTAATTGCTCTGGCCAAGTTGCTAGGGTCATCAGTGTTCACTTTACAACTGGTTCCACTTGGCACCTTTTCTAAGGCTTGAGCAAGCCCAGTGTTCCAGCCTATAAGTATTGGGAGGCCAGCAGACAGTGCCTCTAATGCTGTTAACCCAAAGCCCTCTGACCTTGATGGCATAATAACAAGATCTGCCTCTTGAAAATTTTCAGCAAGCCTCTCTCTGAATTTACAAAATGATCTGGTCAAAAATCTTTCTTCAAGAAGACCATGATCTTTTAACCTTTCTTTCACTTGATCATGCTTCTGATCTTGTACACCCACAAAAATCAAGTAGATAGAGTTATCGCTCTTATGCAATTCTGCAATAGACTTGGCAGCAAGATCATAACCTTTAAGGGAAGTATCTTCTGAGTCTGCACGGCCAAAGATAAGCACACGGAAATTCCTGCCTCCATTTGATGCTTGTTTGATGTCAACAAATTCCTTGAAAATGCCAGGGGTAAGGTCAAAAACTTCTTTATGAGGGCGTAACTTGGCATTGTATGCTTCTGTCAATTTTGGTCCGATGCCAACCACCATATCAGCATTTCTGCACAGCCTGACTTCTTCCTCAGACTTCTCCTCACCTTTAGCCCCAGCCCCTGGATATCTTTTGGAACTTGACAGTTCTTCAGGCTCTGTGTGCACCACTTGCACCCACTTGCATTTAAAGTTATCTCTTAAATACTCTGCTTGTTTTCCAAGCTTTGCACCATGTCCAATGACAAAGTCTGTTTTAAAGTTTGTAGGAGGAAATTTCCACCATTCCTCTTCATTTGGCGCCTGTGACTCGATTATTGCAACATTGCATTCTTCTGCCCTGTTTTTCTCTTCGCTATCACTTTTACGCATGAAAAGACTGACTTTCAGATTTTCAGATTTTGCTAGTTGCGTGGATAGCTCCCTGTTGATGGTGGAGAGGCCCCCTTTGTTTGACAGCCACTCATCTGCTATGAGGGTGACTTTCACAGAATCATTGCTTTTATAACCACTTGGCCTGCCATGAGGGGGGAAAAGCACATTATAGTTTAAAAATCTAAGCATCTTTTATCACTACATAACCTTGTCCATGTTTTTCCCAAGCTATACAAAAAACATACTTCAACAAGACACTGAACTTCACCAGTCTGACAAGTAGTCCCAGATATGATCCATTGAAAACATCGCATCCATTCATAAAAACAAATAAAAAAATCTCTGCCTACCAGACTAGTACTTTTTTTTATTTTCTCTGATTGTTAGTGACATGCAATTAACTAAAAGTAAGCAGAGAGCATATGCCACCATGAATTAAATTTGGAAGTAAAATTATGTCACTTTAAATGAACTTCCAGTCTGTTTGAGAGGAGTACATAATTATAAGTCATCGTTTGGTCTTGCTGCGGTCTTCCCAAAATGAATTCTCCTAAGAAGTATAGTTCACCGTCTGGGGGTGTTAAGGGTACTGTTCTCGATAAAATTCAATCAAAGGAGGATTTGGCCCCTATCAGTCAATCCTCTTCGTGCCCTTAGCACATAAGACTATTAAAGCCTAAATTTTACTCGCTTGCTGACAAGTTTCTCTTCCCCTCGATTTAAACGATCGAAATCGATTGGATTCGAACAGGTCGGGTAGGTAGACTTTATTTAGTCAGGGTGGCCCATTCAGCAACGAGGCTGATATCCAGAGGGGCCCTGGCTTTAAAGTCAAAACTGCACCAATGAAGTTTTTACATGTTTACAGCACGTTATCCCGCCATCCCTCAACGCCTGTGGTAAGAGCATTTAACTACTACGACATATGAAGTCAACTAGTTGAATGATACCGTTAAACTGAAAAGAGATTTATGTCACTGCCTCCACCAGATCCTACCGAATCAACTCTCCCCGCCAAAACAACGCTTCTTTGTCGCAGTGATTTCACTGCGAATTCCATAGTTTAAATTCTATCGAACTGCTTTCATATAAACAAATTCGTAAGGTTTTCCTGGTTCTTTTTTTTTTCAAAAGAAGTCTGACATTTGAAGTCCACGCCGGTGAAGCGAGTGAAGTAAGTTCACGGTACAGTACTAGTTTATCTATCAACACCTGTAAAATTGATTTCATTCAATTTAAACCCAGAAAAACACAGTGACGAATTTACAAGCCTCATCTCGTAGGTGTCAAAATAGCGTTTGATGACAATGTAACGAGCTTTCCTTACCTTTCTCCTGTTCCATCGCTGCTGTTGGTATCCGCCATTTTGTCACACACCGCGAGAACAGCCTCGAGCTGGAAACTAGCGAAGGTAGAACGGAGGCGGAAGTGCGATATGAGGTACCGGAAGTTATAGAGGAGTTTCAGAGTACCGCTTTGACATTAGCAAATTAAAAATCATAAAAACTCTTCTCTTAAAATTTTCTTATAGGATAAAATGTATGATACGTTCAGGGTGTCAAACAAGCCTAAAAATTGATTGAAGGGGCTAAGTTTCAAACAAACTTTGCTGCTGTGACGGTGGGAGGTATTTCAAGTTATAACTTTACCTTTATACATTGTCCTAGCATAATTTTTGGCATAATTTTGAAAATTGGGGCCGAATAATTTTTGCTCTCTTTATAAAAGTGGTACTGCTAGCATAATCGGCCTGTTTTTAATTTTGTTTTCTTGAAGGAAAATTACCAGAGTTATGACTTTATTGGTACATGGTCAAATTCGATCCTTGGTTCAGTCTATTGTCAATATTTTGCATCGTTTTTGAAGGAAGAAAGTTATCGCAATAATGAGTCGTTTATCGTCGGAAGGTTTAGGCAGACTGGAAATAAAGATTGCGTCGATCCCAGTTCCTACTTTCACAGGCAACAAAATGGTGACGAAGAATAACGAGAAGCTAGCATGGTACATAGGCCGCGGACATTATCAGCCGACATACCAGCCGCCTGATGGGGTTTACTTACTAAAGAATTTGTTTCTATTACGAGAGATATTAGGCAGTTGATGATTCAAACTTAAGCCGTTCTCCAAAGCAAATCTACACGCAAAGGGCAAACGCTTGAGACGCCAGCTTAAGGATATAGAATGGTTTCTACAGGGATAAACATCGCGAGCGATATTTCAAAACTTACTGAAATATTACGAGCCGCGAAGCGGTGAGAGATATTTGAGGAGTTTTGAAATATTACGAACCCTCTACATCACAACAGTTCGTCATCTTCAGTGGTCAGTCCTTTGATGACTGGAGAAGTTTGCCGTACTGAGCCCTGTTCACAAAGGAAGCGAGCTTTCTCTTCGAGTACTTTGCAGCTGCTAGCAAGCTCTCTGCTCTTGATAATGCAAATACTGCTACCTACTTTCTTTAAATGACAGTCCAGCAGGCACGCTAACATTACCTGCAAACTGTCTGGTTCAGTTATAGTCCGAACCGTCCTTTCTCACCCCAGCAAAAACTTCTTCCGCTTCACACCAACTTCCTTGGCTTCGTTGCTCACAATATCCGAACCAAATCCATTTTCATCCCAGGTAGTCCAAATTGTGAGCCAGGTCTCCTTGCTTGTCTTAGTATTTGAATTTTTCTGCTATATCTTGAATAGGACCTCCAGTCTTCCTTTGAAGTCGAGCATCATCCGCCCTGAAGCCAGCCTGGTACATGGCATGGGGTTATATCAAGTTAATCCAGCGAAAGAACAAGGCTTGTTCTTCAAATCAATCTAATAAAATTTTTGGGCTACTCAAACTACGAAATTTTAGGACCCAAACAAAAGTGGCTCAGAGGTCAAAACGCGCCACTCCTTGTCACGTAATTGGAGGTGAAAATCAACAATGCGCACGTGGAAAAGATAACAGACCGCTTTGGGAGCGAAATATCGTTACCAATCTGAATAAAAAGTTAACTTTAATCAACATTTGTCATTTCTGCTGCTCAGGTTACCTGAAATTTAAAATTTTAGCGGTTATTTTCCAAACAAAACAAGACAAAATGTGTTTTTGGCAAAGACGCGTGCTCTTGTAATTGTAGCCCAGGACGTGTGGGTCTGCCTGTCACACAATCCTTACTGAACATTTCGAGACAGCGAAGGGCAGTTCACGCAGCGAGTACACAATCAATATTTGGTGCTGATGCATGGTAGGTACAAATTTATAAACAATTGACAAATCAAAGTATAAATATGGCAAACATTTTTTTCACGGTTTGTATCCGTCCTTGGCCGCTTCGACTGGCACTCAAAAGGGAGTTTAAGCAAATCACTACGGCTAGCGGCTGGCGCTGCTTCGGCTACCGGAAGTAAAATTGTCCAGAAACGAGTCATTGCACATGTCAGTGGTTCTCATCCAGCCGTAGCGGGAAATCCTTCTACTCGAATGGGAAGGTTTCGGCGTAGTCTGTGGTACGTGAACTTATCTCGCTTCTTTCTTCGCTTTATACATTCTCCTGAGCAACTTTAACTATTCAGATACACTTAACATCTTTAAAAATAGCTATCGTGGATATTTATGAAGCTTGCTGTCCCTTACCGAGTGAATCTGCCTTTATTTTTGCAGCCGGGTTTGTCGAAGGATCGAAGCAGTGTGCACATGGAGAACGCAGCCAACGCCAGGAGAAATACATGAGTAGAAAGTCTAACTTTTCCTTTTCAAACCTCAAAGACTACTTGAAATTCAAATAGCTGAAGCCGAGGAATGACGAGGGTTATGAAGGACCGTGTAGAAACGTTGCTTTGGTGTTTATAAGCTACAAACTGGCAATTTTACAACACGTAAGCTTAAGGAGGCTGGATATAGTTTTTCACTTTTCTGATGCAAGATATTTAAACTAAAATTACGAAGCTTAGCTTTAACGAATCGATATCACATTTTCCCTTAAAATAAAGATGTTATTGAAGAATCAGTTTGTTATAAATCTATTGAAAAATTCGTTGCCATGGCAACGTTGCTGGGTTGCAATGCTGGGTCCAAAATTAGACTTGACTTGAATTTTCTTAAAAACTGGACGGTGAATTTATTTTAGATTTTGCATGCGTCCTTTGACTGTCTTGGTCTACTTGACTGTTAAGTTTAAAAAAATTCTGTCGGAAAGTTTAAGAAAAAGAGGCCTTTTTTAGAATTCATCGTTAACTTTTTTTTCCCTCTGACAGAATTTTTTCGAATTTTTGCGAAACACGCACAGAGTCGTTCAAAGTTAACGTACAAAAAATAAAAAACATTCACCGAGCGGCAACGGAAATACGTCAGTCTAAAGTTTCAAATTTCCGAAAATTTCGACTCGACAAGATGGGCAGTTGCACATGCGCAACATTTGTGTTACGCCACGACACTTGCCACGGACGCCACGAGGTTTTGGACGTCTTGTTTCGCCGAACGTCCTTCGCGCTCTTCTAAAGAGCTTTATTTTGCTAACAGAGGTTTACCTTCTGGGTGAATTGCGCCTGGAAATGGCTGCTGCTCTATTTGCCTTCAAAGTGCTGGATTATTTTGTGCAAAGTGTCAAGATGTTTTGTTCCTCGTGGAGCTGATCGACGCGATGTGGTTGGAGATTTGCTGAGAATGGCGACAAGTGCTTCCTTCCCACCGTTGTTGTTAAGATCTTTTGAATAAGTCATCGTAACACAGGCCGCTTTCTACAATTTTCTGAATGACGTTTTCTTTGACGAGGAGCTCGTTATCGCCCTGTGAAGAGAGCTTGTCTTTGAAAGTTTGCATGCTTTCGTGGCGTCCGTCAAGAAATTCCATGTCTTCGAAAGCGAGGGAGGTGGAGTTCACATTGCTGTTGTTTACAATGTCAGCGCTTAGTAGCTGCAACGGGGATTGAAAGAGGACACAGTGGAGGGCACGTACATCTTCCAAAGCATCGTGTGCGTTGAAATCTTCATAAAAAACAGCTTGATACACAGAAGGGAGATTGCCTTTACATGGTTTTCCGTGAGGATTAAGAAGAGCGTTACTACCTTTGGCGAGTGTTTTGATGAGTGGAAGGCTATCGGCGAAAAACATGTTCTTCGACGATGATGTTTCTTTATTTGAATTTCTAGCACATCGTAGGAGTGAAGGAGTGTCGAACACAGAAGAATTATGGCCAATTAAAACGGTGTGGCAATGCGTACTGCTGGAAAAGAAAGTGGTAAAAGATTGAAGACATTCGCTCAGGAGTGTACTGGAACATTCTCTTTGAGCAAAGTTCTCTCACCATTCACAGGTTTGACAGTGACTTGTTGACTCGAGACGCGTAGCTGCTGATATTGCATATAGATAGCACCTATTTAGTGTTCCGGAAACCAGCCACGATATGGGAAAATAGCTCCGACGATCGCGATCGTGTTTGCGGCCGGATTCACGCGTATTTTGGTCACTTGAGAGTGTTGTAGCTTTCCGTTTTTGAAACACAGTACAATAAAGTTAGAAGAAAGTGTAGGCAGCCTACCTATAAGCGTAAAACATAGTGTACTAGGCAGATGAAAAAATGATTTTGGCCTAAGCGCGGCGGCCATGTTTGTTTGTGTTTGCAACTTTTTAAAAGTCCCGGTTTAATTAGAACCCAGTCTGCGCGCGCCAAAGAAACCATATCCAGCCTCCTTAAATATTTTAATTCCCTCATTCACTGTGCACAGGATCGCTTACAATTTTTTTTTCCAAACGTCGGAATCCCTCGTCTCTTTGAACGAAGTCATTTTGAGTCTTTAGACGTGCAAAAACTACCGCGAAGACGCTTATTGGTTTTAAACTTCTCAGCCGTACTAGGTTTGTAGTTCGCGTTGCTTAAAGTTGAATTTTGGCGGGCTACGGCGGCGTACTCTCCCCAAGCCTCGTCAACCATGATAGCCGTAGCAGCGCCAGCCTTAGTCGAAGCGGCCAAGGACGGATACAAACTTAAAAAAATGTTTGGGAACGGCGAATTATGCTTTAATACTTTTAGGGGGAATTATTCTTTTTATTCACCCCCCTCCTCTTTTTCATTCACTGATCTGTTGACAGATCTGTTGATGTGTCAAATCGTCAAAATTTTCTACACTGTATGGTTCAGAAAATTCTGACAATTGACTTCCGGTGTTTCCAGCTTTAGGACATGGAAGGTTCATGTTGTCATGCCCTTGTACCATGCCATGTCACTCATCTTCACTCGTTGCTCACGTGCGTGCCCATCGACTTCCAGTATGTTAACGTACAATTCGACTTCCGGTATACCATGGTAATTTTACATATTGTTTACGCCTCTCGACTTCCGGTATGTTTACACAAGATTCGACGAATCGCAACGGTTTGGGTGTATTGGACATGTATGCAAAAGCAACCACAAATACCGTTAGAAATGAATTCAAAGCTCTGCAAAGGATTCAGGCATGCCTCACTACCTATGTTAGCCATTTAATTCAAAATGCCTTAGTTCATTCCTTTCAAAATGTCATTTAATTAAATGGTTGGTTATTTGCTATGTTCGTTAAGGTGACTTAAAAAATCCAAACAGGCTGAATGTCTGGAGTCCCTGGTCCCTGCCTACAACCCCCCCCCCCCCCCACCCCTTCTCCTTATGTCCTCCTCTAGATATTGCTGAATAGAAAAGTGTGTCATATAGTATGCACATGTACCTGTGCCTTACCTGATTCTGCCCTATCTTTTCCACTTGTGGAGGGGTTCTGTCCTGAGGAAACCCCCTTCAGTTCGAATTTCCTGTTGTCGTCCTTCTTGGTCTCCTCCTGGTCAAAATGAACTAAAATAGGGTTGAGAAAAAAAGGGTTGTTTATTGTTATTACAATCTCAAATGATCTCCATCAATTTTTACCTCCAAATACTGTGCATTCTGTATCGCAAGAGTGATATCAGGGGCCTGTCTTGACTCTTGTGATAAAGAATGTTTCACGATCTTAGATTCTGCCGCTTCAAAATACCAAATTAAGATCAAAGAGGCATTGCATATTAAGTGCGAAAAACGCATTCTTAATCAGCAATTGAAACATCTAGAATTGTTCCTTAGTCTTTTATTTTATTATTATTATTATTATTTAATTTTTTTTTTTTTGGTCTAGTCAAGCGCGCGCTATTTACATTTTTCGCGTATTTAATATTCAAATTGTAACGTAAGCCCTGACACGTAATTTGTAACGTACCTGAATATAAATTCAAATGTACAACCGTTAAAAGCTCATTTCCAACTGAAAATGACATGAGAATGTCGAAACATGTCTTGTAAATTTAAACTCAGTTGTCGTTTCTTTATTGAGACTTTAACACTACAGTTGTCGAAAGTTACACTCTGAAATGCTGAACTGCTTTCAGTCAACTCTTGCACATCCACACCAATCTTTTCGCCTTTAAACAGTCCGCCTGGCTCAATGGTACAAATCTTGAGCATTCTTAGGTCTTGTCATTGTCAAAAAATCTGTTACGCCCATTTGTTCTTGTAAACTGTAGATTTTGGAACAGAATTGATAACACACCCCATTTCCTCGTGCAATATTTTGGGAATCAGAAACCTTCAACTTGACTCATCCATGTAGCACAAAACAATGAATGTGAAAAAAAGTAAATTAGGTTGGATAACTCCCAAATGATGCGTTCCATTCAATCTGTCTTCATCACAAGCTATCGTTCAATTAACAAAACGGAAGAACAAGACTAATTAAAATATAATTGGCCACTCGTTTGAGAAGCTATCGTTACACCAAAAACTCGCTCTTCATGTTTCATCAGGGGTTCCAAACACCTCGACACGATAAAAGTACTCGGCCTGTGGCCTCATGCTCTCATTTGCTTCTTGGTGTTTGGAACCCCTGATGAAGCACTCACCCTTGTGTTTGATTTATGACTTCAATGATGCTGCAGCTGTTAGATGATATATTTACATATTTGTGGAAACATAGTGCTTCTCTTGCAGATATTACTTTGTAAAGGCGAGTTTGCTTTGAAGTTACCTTTGTGACGTTTAGGAGGGTTAGGTCTATGCAAACCTTCCTCTCTCCTTTTGGAACCAATCTTTTCTTCTCTTGTTTCTGCATGTGATATAATATTTCAGAAATTTTGCATACAGGTTAGTACTTCTTTTTAAAACAAAAGCATTCGAAGTTAAGTGTTTTTTATTTGGCCTGATTCTCAGTTGTGAGTGTATAGTAACTTTTAAGTTTTGTGCTTTTTCTCATGACACTGATGAAAGTAGTAACTGGATTAAATGTAAGGAGGAGGGGAGTAAAGAGTATCTTCTTTATCATAGAGCCTCTAGCATTTACTACGTTTTGCATCCTGATGTGTTTTTTCAAAAATTTCCCAAATCTGATTTCAATGCTCTACTATGGCTTTATGCTGTCAATTTATCATAAATTTACATGTACTTATCAAGACTCTTATTCAATCAGCTGTGAGTTAGCCATTCATAATTTCATAAATTGTCGATGGTAAAAGTGTAAGCATGGGTTAAAGACTTGCAAAGCTTTATAGACTAGTTAGTTTGGAAATCAACTTTTTTCCATGTTCACAAAAGGGCAGGAACTTTTGAAACACCCTATACATATTACAATCTAGTACCTTATGTATATGAGCACGATCCTTCGCAGTAAAGCACTATTTGAGCAATAGTGAAAATCAGACCTGAAAAAAATTTCAGGCCTGTACGGGATTCGAACCACTGACCTCTGCGATACTAGTGCAGCGCTCTAGTACCTTATCATAATGAATGAAATTAGTAAAAGGTAAAAGCAAAAGCAAAGTTTTCCACTCACCAAACCCACTGTCATTCTCCTCATCTACCTCATCATTGTCACCATCATCATCATCATCAAAAATGTGCACCACTTTTGTTGATGTCCTCTGTTTCTTCCTCCTCTTTACCCTGGGTGAACGCCTTATTCTCATTCTCTTCCCACTTGTCTCCTCTACTGACTCTTTTTCACTCTCTTCTAACATGGATGATGATGATGACAATGAGGATGCCAATGACGGTAGTCCACCTTCTATTTCTTCCCTATTTTTCTCATCAGGGTTAGAAGGAAAGACTATCAAAATAAAAGAAATGCAATGAAGTGAAGTGAACTCATTCTTAAAAATCAGTCACATTCTACAAAACAAAGAGAGCAATTCCTTTTTTTAACTATCGTGATACCAACCATATGGCTCTTCAAGAAAGAGATGCCCTGCTAATAGGTAGCACTACACAAGATACTCAGCTCATGGTATAAAACCCTGCCAGACCACAGAAATGAGTGCTTAGCATTCATTAGTTTATAATTATAATGTCTCTTTGGAGCTTGTTGGATGCAAGAACAAGTTCCAAAAATGAACAAAAGAAGTTTGACTAGCCACCTGATTTTTTAAGTTTTGTTTCATAGTGCTATAAGGAGAACATATTTTTTCAAATAAAAAACAATGCTGTTAAATCTGAGGTATTTGTTAGAATTCTCTTAGTAACACCAAAATGTTGATGACATGTGTAATAAATCCTTGGAATCTAACCTTTTCTAAGATCTGCTTTGATAAAAGCCAATGCTAGATATGAAATAATCTTATCAACTGCAGGTTTAAGTCTTGGAGGTGGATCTTCAGTTCCAAGGGTGTTGTTAACACAAAGAATGACACCAATGTTGTCTTTACGTCCATACCGGTAAATCTTAGACAGAAGAGTTCCATCTAGACTTACAGCATGAATGCCTCTCTTTGTCATCCTCTTCTCAATTGATCTCCCAATTTCTTCCCTCTTTTCGATACAAATGTTTCTCAATTTGTCTTGGTTTGATGCTGAAGTAAATGCTACTTTAAGATGCTTGGAGGGGTCAAATGTGGGATTAATATTGTACTCTGAAGCTGCAGAAAAAACATCCGGATCGCTCTTGACCATGCTCTCCCACCATTCGTGGCAAAATGGAAAATCATGTGCAGTAAACTGTGCCTTGCCCTGACAAAAACTTATGCGGCATTCATGCTTTTGAAGTTTTCCCTTTTTAAAAGAAAACTTCTCAGCTCCTTGCACTGTATATAGGTTGCCTAACTTGCAAACTAAATCATCCTTGCTGCAAGTTGCACCATGTAAAAAAATAACTGTGAAGTGGTTACAATAGTGTGCACCAATAGCTCTAAATAATCCTGAGATTGAGCTGTCATCTGTTCCTAAAAGAAATAACATCATTTCTGTTACTTAATTTCACTTTCTAATGGTAACAATAATTATGGTGCTCAGTACCCTTCTAGTTTTCTACTTTTCCCTATGAGACTACTTGTAGAAAGCTTACTGGAGTTACCCAAAAGAAATCTATTTCAAGAAAGTATCAAGAAGCATGCTGTAGTAATCCTCATGGGCCTTCACTGAGCTTTTTCTACATACTGCTCCAGCCATCCTGACTAAGACTAAAAATTATTTTGACAGGGCTGAAAAAAAAGTGTTTCAGTCAATGCAAACAAAATTACCTTGAAGATAAGAAAAGCACACAACTGAATTTCCACCATTACATTTCACCACTGAATGGCTTGGTGTGATCATCCCTTTTCCTTGACTCTTAACATGTTCCAAAACTATCGACATGTCAGGTTCAAGATTTTGCAATAATAATTTAAAAACGCTCTCGTCCGGGAAAATGATGGCATAATCAACACCTTGTCGCAGACCAGCATCCTTCATACAATTGAAATAGTCCTCTTGAACTTCCACATCATTAACAAACACACTAAGGAATTCCTCCGTTGACATTAATGTGTCATCTTTCTTCCATTTATGACCAATGTCCTCCAAACGTAATGGTACAGGATTTCCTTGAAGGAATATGTACTGACAAGGGACCAGAACTATTGGAGATCCATTGCATTCCAACAAAGTGTATTTTTCTTTCAGTTTTTTTGTACCATAAAATCTTTTAAGCTTTTTCTTCAGTCCATCTCGAACTTCAGGTTTTGACATTATAGTGGCCTCTGTAAAGATATCCAATGTAGATTTCTGCACAGTTTTGATGATATCACGAGGGTTCTCATTCTTAGCCTCATGGAATTTACAGACTTCTTCCACTTTCCTCTGACTAAAGTTTAGAAGGAAAGGCAGAGTCCAGAATGACAGGAAGTCTGATATTTTATTAGGACCAATTGTTCCTCTGGATTCCCCATCTTCTTTGTCTTCATGTTCATTTGGCAACTTTCTATCTTCATCACCTTCACATAGATTCACCTGGTTACTGCCTGACTTTTCCTTTGGGCTCTTAGAATTAATTGCCAGGATGGACAAGCATAAAATTTGAGATCCTTTCATAGGAGAAAGAAGACCGCTATCACTTGGATAGACAGTATCATCATATGAGCCAGAGCCTTTGGTTACCCTCGTTGTTTGGGAAGCAGAATCCCTGCCTCCTGTTTGTTTGTCACCTTCTAGATATTTCTTCAGTTTTGACAAAGATAAATACTCAAACCATGCTTTTGCATCTTTTTCACTAATTGCTATCCTTCCCTCTTTGTTGCCTGATTTCTTTCCATACCCCATGTGCAGGCATGTCAGTTCTGGGACTTGAAAACTTGTCAGATCCTTTTTTCCTAAAATGTCTTTAGTCACAAGACTTAACACTTTTTCTGCACCCATATCTTTAAATCCTCCATGTCGTAGTAGAGAGTCATCGAGGAGTAGCAGAGGAGACATAAATCCCACATTGTCTCTTTCATCTTTATGATACTGGCACCATGGAAAAAGCCCATACTTTTCTTTAAGTACTTCCTCTGGAATACCAGTCAATTCTGATAAAGAAGACTTGTGTTTGTGCTTATAGGTGGCAGGAACACCATCCTTATTTATTTCACAGATCCCCTATGGAAGAGAAAAAGTACTTTGCTTTAGGAGAGCATGTTATGGGAGAGTTTAGGTTTAAATGGAGTGAGCAGAGAGTACATTTAGTAAGTTATAACTGCAAGCAGTCTGTCTGGTATTCATTCATCTAGTTAATATATAAATCAGAGGGGTTTTATGCATTGTTATTAATACAGCCACCAGTTTAGTTATATGCTTTGTTTTGCTCAAATTTACCTCATTTTTTACATGGGATTTTAAAATAAAGTTTAAATTGATTGCCTAAAGGATAATTACTTTACTGTGGTTCAATAATGGCTTGTTACCTAGCTGGTCATGTTCATGAATAATTAATCTCCAATGGTTCAGTAATGGCTTGTTACTTAGCTGGTTGTGCTTACAAATATGTGGACTACTGATAAGAAGACTAAATTTTGACTTACAGTACAGATACATCAAATTATACTAATGATTTCACATGTGAAAAAATATGACTCATTTTTAGGAAAAAGTTTTTGGGTAGGCTACTGACTTGGCACCTTCTCAATGTTCCATCCCCACACAC
>NC_142519.1:55724112-55731612 GCF_964205215.1 Stylophora pistillata
TGTGCAGAACTTGTAAAATGAAATGTTTTAATGACAAAGTAAGAAATCTTGTGAGGTGCTATAGCCAGCAGAAGACTTCCTGCAACCCGCTGCTTTCACTGAAACCCCTGGCAAAATGCAGTGCCAACTTTCCAATTTCCTTCGTCCTCTAATTGGATATACATATAATAATATTTAATATATACAATGGAAGCTAATGGTGCCAAATTGCACAAATACTTTACCACCAAGTGGTTTCTTAGTCTCACTTCACTTTGAATAGGATCCTGTTCTAGAGATAATTTTGTTACTTATTTTTTATCAAATAGAATCTTTAAATCTGCTTTATCCTTCAAGGATCCTGGCATAGTTCTGACATGGGGTATGTCCATATTCAGGGAGTGATTATCAATTATATGAGATATTTTTTTCAACTGTAACCTTGTCATATAAGAATACATTGTACCAGGACAGTTAACACTGACACACTGAGAATAACTCTTAGGAAATTGTAAAGTATGACTGTCCTTAAGAATTTGATGTAAGAGCAGTACCATTTCACTCCATTCTCAATTCCCTACCCCACCCTGACATTGTTCTAATCCCCCCCTTGGGCATGGATGTCAGTCAAGAACCTATAATTTCCCAGAGATGTGAAGCTTCAAACCAATTGATGCATTAGAATGAAAAGGGAGTAGGTTGTACAAAGGCTACACACCGATATGACACTTGGTGAACTTCATTTCCCTTACATACATCTAACACTATTACAAAGCAATAGAATAACAAAACTGCACTAAGTTCATTAAGGGTAAAAAAAGAAAATAATGGTCCTTACATCATTACTAGTTAGGGATAAAAATTACGTATGAAGATATTACTTCACAGTTTAAACTACTTAAAGATAAAGCAGACTATTTATAAGCTGTATTACAAAAGTTTTACTAATCACCAAAAGGAATGCCATCAAAATGAGCAACAGACTAAGAGGAGAGGCGTAACTACAACTTGCAAGGGTGGAGAGTCGTTCTGAGGGGCATTAAATCTTCATCTATCAAAAATATTTTAATCATTAAGTTTGACTTGTCACTTGTGAAATAAAATTCTTAATGAAAAAAAAAAAAGACCATCATGAAAAGCAGATTTGGTGTTTTGAATAGTTTATCATTCTACTTTCCTTTGCAACAATGAATTTTTGCTACACAAAAGGTGGCAGAGTTATGAGTGGGATTGGAAAAAAAAAGAGAAGCTCTTACTCTTGCCATTTCAATTTTATCAAGTTAAGTTTTGTCCAAAGTGCTACAAGACTACTGAGAGAAACAATTAATGGAGAAATTATGTCGCACCACTGGTTTGGGAAACCGTGCTTAAAATAACATACCAGTATTTTATTATCCAAATGTGCTTTGTATAGTACAAATAATGCACAAGATATGTACAAATATCCCGTGATATTTATACTCCAGAAATATCGATGAAATTTGCCCGCACTGAAACACCTCTTTGGCGTGTTGGATGATATATTTCTTATTAAAAGTTTTGTTGTGTAGTATCGCTGAGTATTTTTACTCGTTGTTTGTATTTTGACTTGCCTTAAGGGCTCGTCAAAATACAGTGCAACTCGTAAAAATACTCAGCAGTACTACATAACAAAGGATCTAATAAGATGTATATACTCTCTGGGCTACGAACATTTGAAGCTCTCAAGTACTAACAATTTATACTAATTATAATTCTTTCTAGTCAAATTAGAAATTTAGGTGTTAAAGTATTTGAATGATAACAGGAGTTTGTTATGTAAAAATTTCAAATCAGGCCATCAGTGATAATCTAAGAAAATTTACACAATACAAGTGACTAATTTGTATATTTTACACTTTGAAAAATTCTAACTGTTTCTAATCAAGCAAAATGTTTTTGCAAAATTGTTTTTTTGAACCCCACTATCGCATAAAGCATTATATAAGTCTTGATAATGACTCTGGGACTCGGTAGAACTCATCCAATCTTTCAACATCTGCAAGGCCTTATCACTTGCATTGTTCTTGATGTCACTGATTTGTTCCATGGTAAGCCCCTGAAGGATGCCTACTCGTACCCACACTGCTGGTTCCTGTATATGACTTGACAGTTCAAGTAACTCACGATCATCTGGAACACCAGCTTTGAAGTTCACTACAAGCAAATAACAATAAGACAATGCACTTCAAATGCATCAAAGATAAGAACAAATAAAAGGAGCCAACAAGACTATTTCTAGCAAGAAAAATATTTCACTGTATGACTTGTTAAATTGACCAAACCCTTGAGGAAGTTTAAATTCATAATGGCAAAAGTGAAGACATTCATATACCACCATAAGCACCACAAGTATGATATACCCTGATACATTCTATGTCATTGCATAACTCCAAAGTTGTCGAGTTACAAATTTCTTACAGTGCTAGCATTTTGCATACACATCACAGTTGTAAGACAATCATTAAAATCAGTTTTTACCACAACTATTAAAATTAGAGTTAAAACACAGTCAGGTGACATTTTTCATTAAATACTTGGTACTAGGCAGGAAAGACAGACTGTCAACACCCTCTAAATTAGTTACAACAGTTACAGATTAAGGAGATACACTGAGAAGGAGCAGAGTTGCGTGACAGAGAGTAAAATCCTCCTGTCTGCTCTGGGTGACCGAAAAAAAGGGATTGTTTTACTGAGAGAGCAAAGGACAACACTGTTTATAAACCTCTTACACTTTTCGAACATAATATCTATTTGTATCATTACAACTAAATACTTTTTGAAAGATATGGTCTGGCTGGTAATTGATTTAATTTTACAACAGTCAGTTTTTGACAGCTGCTCAATAAACTTAAAGAACTAAAAGCCACCTAAGAACTATGAAAAATACTTCTTCATTTCTATCAATTAGTTTTAAGGCTTTTTTCTACAAAGCTATTGACTGAACAAAAAAATTATTGTAGAAATATTGTTCGAATGTGGAAAAGGTTTTCTCGATCTTTTAAAATATTTGTGGACTATTGCAAATAGTTTTGAACAGTCCAGTACATTCCAACGTGCCTCTAATGTTCTAGTGAGTTGTGATCTGTTTTGGGCACACACTTGATGGTAATGAGAAAAACAATTAAGAACAGTTGTGAATATTTGAATCACGCGTACGTATCTAAACAGGTCATGACTCAAGAGAGGATTGGAGGCACATTGGAATGTACTGGACTGTGTATGTTTATCCTTTTGTCCTGTTGTCGCAAATTTAAGTGTCGTCAAGAGCTGATTATTAACCCTCTACATTTACACCACATTGCTTTTTTAGTGCAATACTCTACAACTATATGCAAATGTATATGGTTTTATATTTATATGTATATAGACTAGAAGGAAACACGCATGATTTGCTGCAACTCTGAGTTTCCTGCGTTAAGCACTCATCAGGCAGATTTAAATCTGCCTGATGAGTGCTTAACACTTGAAACTCAGAGTTGCAGCAAATCATGTGTGTATCCTTCTAGTCACTTAATGTTATATACCGCTCTACACAAATGTGTATTGAGCCCTTTTTAACAGTGCTGGCTACAATTCTCAATTAGTATATATATATATATATATATATATATATATATAGAGGACTTTTAACCCTTTCAAAACAGATCTGTAGTGCGAAGTTTTAGTGTGAAGTTTTAATTTTTATTTTCCTAAATAATTGTTTACGAAGCTCCATGATTGTAGAGCACTCTCCGATTCAAGGATAAGGTTTTTTACGTATTTATATATAGATATACTTTTTAATGATATTTTTTGTAAGCTAAGTGAAGAATAAGGATATTTTGTGTGTATTTAAATGAGTTGTTTTATGTGTTGAAGTTATCTCACAAGGGCCCAATTCTCGAGGATAGGAAAAAATCATAATGCTTTGTAAAGGAGTTTAGGCTCCCATTGTAACTCTGTAAATAATAAAGCAAATAATTCTTACTCTGTGGTCTACCAGATGCACTTGTAGATGGCTGCTGACTTGCATAAAAGTCAGTATGCTCCTGGTCATAACCTGAGAGTCACAATAAACATGATAGTAACTCAGAAAATTAGTAAGAATATGTTTTAGAGTCAAATATTGTGGAAATTTAAATGGATTAAAAAAATCAAGCTATTCTAGAACAGACTCTTTGGACTAACATATACAGAACTTGTTCATGGACTCTTAGACCTCTGACTTTTGAAAAAATTATTACGAGTTTCAATAGTCCATTTTACAGTTGCATGCTTGGTTGTCAAGCCTTTGAACAGGAGTAAGGCTGGGGGTGACCTTGATATTATACAAACGTTGCTGCTTTTCAAATGTAAATTATCTTGTTATCATGCTAACAAGATACTAGTCTCTATTACCACAAGGTCACCTGCAGCCTCTCTCCAAATCAAATTAATCTCCAAATTATCCCTGCTGATGTATACAATAAAAAAGTGTTAATTTTATATACATGTATATATTATGGTCATAGTGTTTTCCATAGCCTTTTGGCTCATCTGGTTACAGCTGTGTTCACCCGATGTTTACCCATTGAACATGATGAAAATAATATGAATAATTAACAAATATTCACCAAAGTGGAAGTGGTTAGTGGTGGATATGTACCGAGCCGTGAAGCGGCGAGGTAAATATGCACAGCTAACCACCGACAATTAGGTGAATAGTTGTTTTAGTATATACTAAAACAGTGAGATAATATACACCACCAAAAATTGATTTGAGTGATTTCTTCGCTTGTCAAAGATGCAAACCAGGATGTCATTTTTTCCCTGAGTAGCTTGGAGGTAAATAGCAAAGGATATTCAGAGTTTGACTACCCTTACCAAAACTCTGTCACTCCCAGAATCTTATTCAATTATATTCATCCTATTTACAGCTATCATTACACTCTGCCATTCATTCACTATTCATTCACTAACATATGGAGTGAAAATTTTGTGTTAAGTGATAAAGTGAAGTTAAATAATATCTATGGTAGTTTCTCAGTCATAAGATGCACTCGGTTATAAGACGCACCCCAAACTTAACAACTTAGTCAAGCCAAGTTCCCAAAGTGAAAATTTCATGAAAATACTCAGTTATAAGATGCACCAAAAGGTTGAGAGTTCACAAAAGGTGTGACGGATCTGAAAAAGTTTCATGGTTGCTCTGGGGGTTAAAGCAAATGGCAAAAACTCCCAGTTCGCCAGCTGGATATCAACATGCCACCAAGGATGCAAGTTTCAGTGCACAAAAAAGGTTGGATGGGCGACGGAGGTAGGTTTTACCTCCACTTGGTTTATTCAGAGATCGAACTTTTTGAGCAAGCAACACAAACACAATTCTAGGAATTTGAAACATTGGTTTGAATGATTTTGTTGTCATGGATATTATGTTACTGAGCATGTGCTGTTAAGAATGTACACAAATTTCTGTTTGTTTGCTTTCCTATGGAAGTTGATTAGTGTTCTAAAAGTAGTATTCCTTATAAATTCATAGGAATAAAGGATTGAATTCTAGGCAATCTTTGCTACATCTCAGACCAAAAAAGCTCTACTCGTGTAAGATTGGTTTCGTGGTCATTTGATGGTTCTTTTTAGAACCACCAGATCTAAAATAGTTAATGACCAACAATTAGTGTTCTTTTCATGTCTTTGTAACTGTAAGTTCTGCTAAAATTGTGATCTTAAGATTTTACTTGCGTAAAAATACTCGGCTATAAGATGCACCCAAATTTCAGCACTAACTTTCCACCTGAAGACAGAGTTTTCTTATTAAAACTGTGCATCTTATAACCAAATAACTATGGTAGTTAGCATCTTTCTTTCTCCTAATCATTTTGAGTTCATGAATTACAATCAGTTTACAATGTGAGGAGAAATTCCTTAATGATCACTCAGAGAGAAAGGGTTGAAATTTTCACTATTCACATTATAATAGTGATTAGTAATAGTAATATGACTGAGTGAAGTCCAATTCCATCTGTATTCATATGAAAATTGGATGACTGTGCTAAGGGAGTCCAATATGTTTATCACGAGTATTATTACAGACTTAATAAAATAGAGGGCAAAATTACTGAATGCTGATTGGTCAATGAAGAGGGTATTTTTTTCTTAATTTTGCTTGAAAAGAGGGCAAAATTACTAGTTCATGATTGGTACTTGGGTTGCCTAGCAACAGCTTATGTTATCAAAAAGTTGTTGCTGAAGATTTTCTGTAACAATGGCGTCTCATTTTGAGATAGTTGATGAGGAATATATCGAAGAATTAAAAGACGAGTGAAAACGAAAACACGAGGAAACGCACAGAGTACTGGAAGAACGTTTTTAAAGAGTGGGTGAATGAAAGAAACCTCCAAGCAAATTTAGAAGAGTACGAGAGTGATGTCCTTGACCAAACACTGGCGCACTTTAATGTCAAGTTACGAAAAGAAAACAGGGAGTATGAGCCCGAATGCCCGAAAGTAATGCAGGCGTCACTGGAGAGATATCTAAAATCAAAAGCCTATCCAAAGTCCTGGCATCTTTGTGCAAAAATAAAATTTCATTCAGCTCATTCATGCATTTGTGGCCATTGATTCTCTGTCAACTTTAAATGGCTTCCTATGACTGATTACTGAAGAGCACATTCAGAAACTCAGTAATTTTCCCCTCAATTTCATTAACAAGTAATCGCAATGGGTCCTCGTAAAATTAAGGATTAATATCACTTGTGTTTTCAGAAGTTTCTGAAATTTCCTGAGTCACAAAGCGACTCAGGCAATTTCAGCAACTTCTGAAAACATGCGTGATATTAATCCTTCATTTTACGCGGCCCCATGCGAGTACCTATACGAATTGAAGGACAGGAAGTCTTATTACCAATAAATCATAAAAAAAATTACAATTTCAGAGAGAGAAAGGGAAAATTTGCTTTAATACTAAGAGGCATAAATTGTTTAGTGTCACTCTGAAATTGACAACAATCAAAATTTGAAGTTGATTAGTTGATATTAATTACAACATTGAACCTGATTGGCTTATTGAATTGTTTGAAACAAACTGTCTGATAACAAACTGTCTGATAAAAACTTGGTGAGTGAATTGGTGTAACATACAGAGAAGGAAATTTTTAAACCAATCACAATTAAGGACAATGTATTTTTTTTTATCATTATATCCTAAATACCTCAATTGAAAACAAAATAAAACTGGAAGATTTTGTGCAAACAGTAATTTAAAAGGGCCCTCTAATCTAGATAAGATGCAGTCATTGGAATCTAGAGGTGACTGAGTACTTTGTGTTCAGTTGAGTACGGCAACAAAGCTAGCCAGCATTGGGTTATTAAAGAAAACTCTGTCAATTTTTTGACTACCGGTAAATATTTTGAACCAAACAAGAAAATATACATAATATTTTAAATTTGGCTATATTTATGACAATTGAACCTTAAACAACCCAAAGAGGAGAGCATCTGATATCAGAACTCTTACCTTCTAGAAGACCAGCAACAACACAGC